>NC_052153.1:127966032-128129184 GCF_902713615.1 Scyliorhinus canicula
AAGGAGCCGTGCTCCGAAAGCTCGTGTTTGAAACAAACCTGTTGGACTTTAACCTGGTGTTGTAAGACTTCTTACTGTGCTCACCCCAGTCCAACGCCGGCATCTCCACATCATGCCTAGAATCCCTGCAGTGAAGAAGGAGGCCATTCGGCCCAGCGAGTCTGCACAAACCCTCAAAGAGCCTCGGCCCACTCCTCCATCCTATCCCCATAACCCCGCGCATTGATCATGGCTAATCCATCTAACCTGCACATCCTTAGACTGTGGGAGCACTCAGAGGAAACCCATGCTGACATGGGGAGAATGTGCAAACTCCAGTCACCCAAGGCCATAATTGAGCCTGGGTCCCTGGCGCCATGAGGCAGCAGTGCTAACCACTGTGCTGCCCTGTCAATGGATCAATAGGATTCTTTGTAAGTTTGGACACAACTTCAAAGTGGAACAGGCCTCCAAACAATAAAGACAATAAAAACACCAATAACAATTTTCTTCATGTTTGATTCATTGCTTCCACCCATCCTTGGTGCAATCAGCCTCACCAGACATTCTGCTGATATTTGATGTTTACACTCCCTGAACCTCTTCGGTCATTGCTGTTTAATGTAGATAACATGTGAGCCAATTAGTTGCAAGTGTTACAGAAATAGGAATGTATGATACTTTGTGAAAGAAGAAAAGAGAAAAGGGGTTTCATTTTGCCATCTTGTATTGCTCCCAGTTTCGAATAAGTTTCTCTTTTCATACCTCAATCATGCAATTGCCAGTCCTTAGCATACTGCATCCGCAAACCACACCAAAGGTACACTACATGTTGCTGGATTATACTCATTTGCCATTAAATTCTAATTTTGTAAAAATTCTTAAGAATTTGGATTTAAAACAAAAAATAATTATGGGATAACCACAGTGAAAATTTATAATTAATTCATAGCCACAAATAGACTGGGAAACTTCAAACGCACCGGGGCGTGGATCAGCATAGCATCTGCTTTCGCAGCTAGGGTGCGGCTCATACATCAGAAACACAATCAGAGGTTTGTCTTTATGGAACACCTCCTGACCTTTCAGGGGAGTTAGGCAAACGATAGTGCCCTCTCATCAAAACAATGTTCATCTGCACTTATAATCCATCATTTCAAATGAGGAGCGACAAACCAAACGAAGAGAGCTTTTGTTGATTAAATTCCTGACTGTTTTCAATCATATGAATATTGCTTTAAACTTGTAATTCTGCCACTGCTTGTTTCATTGTTGTAAAAAGATTATGTTTAAAGATTTGTAGCAAAATGTACATATTGTCTTTCATTGCTTCCTTCATTCAGATCACAGAATAAATCGTCCGGATGTTACAAAACCAGTAATTTGACTATCCACATCCTTGAGCATACGCATATTCAAATGATATATACACAACTGCTGCAGTTTCTCCAAGGCATTTTACCTGAATTTTTTTTGCCACTGTCAACTTTCTTTGTCATTGCTCATTAACATAAAAAGGAAACAGAGGATGTTTTGCAAAATGAATGCTCAGTTATGAGTAGCATCGGCCAACAAAAAGAACAGATGTCACAAAAGTAATGGATACTTTTCAATAGCATTCGAAATAATGTGTCCATAAAGCCCTCCCTTATCCCATCAGGGACAATACATAATAAAATAGTACATTAAGGAGCTATCCCAGGGCTAGTTAGTAGAAGACCTGAGACAATGGAAGATAAAAATTACAATAAAATGTGCAAGGCTGCACCATACACTTGTCAAGTTCTTTAAAAAAACGTATCCAAGTCATAAACCGAGTGCATCAGATGAGTTTTGTAACAGATCTCTGCACACAGCATTTATGCCACTTGTGTTATTGTTTGTGCATCAGTAATTGCATAATCACAAGGAATCTAATCTGTTCTCGACGGAGGGGGTGAAGTCCCGTTGAAAAGAAATGCCTGGGGTGGCGGTATGGGGAAACACGGAACCACCTAGGAAATTGGGAACAGACTGATGTATCTAATTGCACCAGTTTAAACCTGGAAAGGACTTGGAAATTAGAACGTTCATACATTCCATATATTGCAATAAAAAAGTATTCCAAAATCGGAGCAAAAATCAAACTAAATTGTCTCTGTTGCGAAAACGTAAAAACAGGTTTCACAAAGAAACCCATAAGTACAAGAGATTCGGGTTTGCAAGTACCCAGCATTAATGCGACTGGACCCTGATTGTTTTTTTTTCTCTCGCCCCCATCACTTCGACAGTGTTCCTCACCCAACAGTTGCTACCAACTTTGCAACATTTTTACCCACCTTTGATTCAATGTCACTGCCACAAATACACTGGCGACAATCACATGGGGTTACTCACCGCTCTGGAAGCCGGAATCCATGGCTCTGCCCGGGGCCTTCGCTCTTAATTCCGGCCCTTCTCCTCAGATCCAGTTAACGGGAAGCTCAAATGTTAGAAACACTGACAGCAATAAACAGCTCGCACTTGCTGCAAGAGCCACCAGACTACAGCGGAAAATACATCATTCACTGTCCCGTTGGAAACATGATGCAACCTCTTTATTGAGGGAAATGTTTAAATGCACAAGGCGTCCTGAACGATGGGAGGATTCTCCCTTATGTGCCCATCTCTTTCCAAACTGCACGGTGGAAAGACAGCCCGACGTCGACCATCTTAACTTGTGTTTCCTTCTTCTTTTGCACTCATAAGCTGTGCTCCTTCCAGACAGACGCTATAGGTCGATCGACGAGTTGCACACACTGCAGAGATTGCCTGCCAGTCACTCAGCAAGTTTCAGACCTTTAATAGACCAAGTGAGTCACTCAGTCCTTTCAATTTTTTTTGTTCTCTGTTTCCATGTGAAAAAATGCATTTTACAGGAAGTAAACAGACCCCGGTCTTGGAGCTGCAGCCTGCGCCAGTCTTTAAGTTAGAAATATGATTCAAACATGTTGACAGCTGTATTGGTCCTTCCACAACCTTGCTTTTATTTGGAGCAGGGGCAAGCATATATATATGTGTGTGTTAGGTTACACAATGTCACTTTACATGTTTTAATAGTGGTCAGTTCTGAATTTTCTCAACTATCCAAAACACTTGGGCTTCACCCTGTCTTCACCTGACTTACACAGGCAACACTGGCTGTTATTCCGTTCCTTTATCCTCTCTGATTTAGTAACACCAGAAACAATTGTAGCACTCGAGTCAGCTAATTCTGTTCTAACCATAATGAATCTTCCGACCTTCCCCGTTTTGTATGACTCAACACCACATCACATGAATTTGCTACTGAGCTAAAACTGTTAAACTGCAAATCCTTTTTTTATTCACTTCAGTATTTATCCTAAATGCCTACATTTTATATTTATACGGCTGTTTACATTGCAATGAATTTTAATGAAGGTTTTACAACAGATTAGAAATTAGTTGTCCTGTTTATTTTTCAATGTCTGCCGATTTTCCTGCCAAAGGCATTTTTTTTAGAAAGATTGAAGGGATGATTACCTCGTTCATACCGGGAGGGAAGGTGGCCAGAATTTAAAAGGTGCTACTACAGAGAGGAAGGCAGGCAGGGGGTTTGGGTCTTCCAAACGTGATGTATTATTATTGGGCAGCGAATGTGGAGAAGGTATGGAGCTGGGTCAGAGGGGTTGACTCCCAATGGATCAGAAAGGAGGAGAGTTTGGATAGGGAATCAGGATTGAAGGCGCTAGCGACAGCGCCACTCCCGACTGCCCCGCGGAGATACACAGGGTATCTGTTAGTAATAGCTTTGTTGAGAATTTGGTGGCAGGTTCTGCAGCACTTCGGGTTGGGGCAGGGTCAAGGGAAATGCCGATTCGGGGGAACCATAGATTTGAGCCAGGGAAGTGGGATGGAAATTTTCAGAGATGAGAGGAGAAAGGAAATAGGACACTAAAAGATTTATTTCTTGGGGTTGTTTCACGGGATTGAAGCAGCTGGGAGTGAAGTATGGGCTGGAGCAGGGGGAAATATTCAGATACATGCAGGTTTGAGACTTTGCCAGAAAGGAGATACGGAGCTTCCCTGTAGAGCCGGCTTCCACATTGCTGGAGGAGGTGCGAACGACAGGGGAACTGGAGAAGGGGGTAGTATCGGTGGTTTAGGGGGCTATTTTGGAGGAGAAGGTGCCACGAGAAGGGATCAAGGCAAAGTGGGAGGAAGAGTTAGGAGAGGATATGGAGGAGGGGTTCTGGTGTGAGGTGCTCTGGAGGGTGACCGCCTCCACCTTGTGTGCAAGGTTGAGGGGATAGAAGATGTGTATGAACGTTGCGGGGGGGGGGGGGGGGGGGCAAACCACATTCATATGTTTTAGTCCTGTCCAAAGCTGGAGGATTACTGGAAAGAGGTGTTTAGGGTAATCTCGAAAGTGGTGCACGTGAAACTGGATTTGGGCCCTCGCGAGGCCATATTCGGGGTGTCGGACCAGCCGGGGTTGGAAACGGGTGTGGAGGCAGATGTTCTAGCTTTCGCCTCGTTGATCGCCCAAAGGCAGATATCCTGTTAGGGTGGAGACCAACCTCTCCACCCTGTGCCCTGGCGTGGTGGGAAGACCTGCTGGAATTCTTAAACACTTGAAAAGGTCAAATTTGAACTGAGGGGAAGGATGGAGGCGTTCTACAATTCATGGGCGTTATTCATTATGCACTTTCGAGAATTGCATTACATCGAAAATTGGGGGGGGGTGGCTGGGAGGGTTGGGGGAGGGGGACTGTATGTGTTAATGGTGACTATGGGTAATCCCTGATTCCTTTTTGTCATTTGTTTATGTTAACATGTGGGCTAATGTTTGGGGGTTTGGTGGGAGGATGGGATCGTTGTTCTTGATATGGTGATTGACATTACATTCGTTACTGATTATTGTTTATTGTTGGGCGTAAATTTGGGAGAAAATGTGAAAAAGGAGAATAAAAAATATTTTTTTAAAAAGAAATTAGTCGTCAAAGTTAATAATAATAATAATTTTTATTAGTGTCACAAAGGCAGTTAACGGGCGGCATGGTATTACAAGTGGCTAGCACTGTGGCTTCGCAGCCCCAGAGTCCCAAGTTCGATTCCCCGCTGGGTCACTGTCTGTGAGGAGTCTGAACATTCTCCCCGTGTCTGCGTGGGTTTCCTCTGGGTGCTCCGGTTTCCTCCCACAGTCCAAAGACGTGCAGGTTAGGTGGATTGACTATGCTAAATTGCCCTTAGTGTCCAAAAAGGTAAGGAAGGGTGATTGGGTCACGGGGGATAGGGTGGAAGTGAGGCATAAGTGGGTCGGTGCAGACTCGATGGGCCGAATGGCCTCCTTCTGCACTGTATGTTCTATGTTCTAATAACGTGGGGCAGCACGGTAGCATAGTGGTTAGTAGTATGACTTCACAGCGCCAGGGTCGCAGGTTCGATTCCCGGCTTGGGTCATTGTCTGTGCGGAGTCTGCACGTCCTCCCCGTGTGTGCGTGGGTTTCCTCCGGGTGCTCCGGTTTCCTCCCACAGTCCAAAGATGTGCAGGTTAGGTGGATTGGCCATGCTAAATTGCCCGTAGTGTCCTAAAAAGTAAGGTTAAGGGGGGGGGGGGGGGGGTTGTTGGGTTACGGGTATAGGGTGGATACGTGGGTTTGAGTAGGGTGATCATTGCTCGGCACAACATCGAGGGCCAAAGGGCCTGTTCTGTGCTGTACTGTTCTATGTTCTATGTTAAAGGCGTGCTATTAGGTAATTTGGACATTCTGAATTCTCTCTGTGTACCCGAACAGGCACCATGGTGTGGCGACTAGGCAGTTTTCAAAGACACTTCATTGCAGTGTTAATGTAAGCCTACTTGTGACGATAAAAATAATTTTTTTCAAAAGTAGGCTTACATTAACACTGCAATGAAGTTACTGTGAAAATCATCTCGTCGCCACACCATGGTGCCTGTTCGTGTAAACGGAAGGAGAATTCAGAATGCCCAATTCACCTAACAAGCACATCTTTCTGGATTTGTGGGAGGAAACTGGAGTACCCAGAGCAAACCCACGCAGACACGGGGAGAATGTGCAGACTCCGCAGGCTAGGAGAGTGGGCAAAGAAATGGCAGATGGAATACAATGTGGAAAAGTGTGAGGTTATGCACTTTGGTCGGAAGAATGGAGGCATAGACTATTTTCTAAATCGGAAAAGGCTCAGGAAAGAGACTTAGGAGTTCTTGTTCAAGATTCTCCTAAGGTTAACATGCAGGTTCAGTCGGCAGTTAGGAAGACACATGCAATGTTAGCATTCATGTCACGAGAGCTAGAATATAAGAGCAGGGATGTCCATCTGAGGCTGGATAAGGCTCTGGTCAGAACCAATTTGGATTATTGAGAGCAGTTTTGGGCCTGTATCAAAGGAACAATGTGTTGGCCTTGAAAAGGATCCAGAGGAGGTTCACAAGAATGAAGCCTGGAATTAAGAGTTTGTCATATGAGGAGCGGTTGAGGACTCTGGGGTTGTACTCGTTGGAGTTTAGAAGGATGAGGAGGATCTTATTGAAACTTACAGGGTACTGAGAGGCCTGGAAAGAGTGAACGTGCGAGAGGATGTTTCCACTAGTAGGAAAAACTAGAACGAGAAGGCACAGCCTCAGCTGGAAGGGATGATCCTTTAACACAGAGACGAGGAGGAATTTCTTCAGTCAGAGGGTGGTGAATCTGTGGAACTCTATGCTACAGAAGGCTGTGGAGATCAAATCACTGAGTGTATCGGGAATTTGCACATTAAAGTGAGACCAGCTGGCTGACTTTAATATGCAGATTTGCAAAAAAGTGATCCTGCTCACAATAGGCGGGATTTACATCGCAGTATCACGAGATTGTGTTAAGATCTTTGCGAGGCTTTCCGAGCCATGTAGATCCTGGGAGGGGGTCTCCTGGCTTCTATCAGCCACCTTGCACCTTTCAGGCACAGCATGGCAGTAAATCTCAGCCTAAATCCCTTCCTTGCTGTTGGTTTAACCAATTTCTTTTTAAGCATTTTGTACTCACATGACATTGGATAGTATAAATTTAATTTGGTAATATAACAATTTTAGATATTTATTTATTCTTTCACAGAACGTGGGTCTTCATGACTCGGCCAGTATTTATTATCCAATCCCCAATTGCCCTTGAGAAGGTGGTGGTGAGCTGCCTTCATGAACTACTGTATCCACAGTGGTTTTGTGGTGCTCTCCAAGTCCCTCATGCGAGGATCTCAGCATTGTGGTGGTCTGTTGCAATCTCAAGAACATACCCCATAGAAAGGGATGGGATTAAGAATGGTGAGGCCGGAAGAAGACAGCTCATTGGGGGAGGAGCAGGAGGTTAGAGTGGTGGAGATGCCCCTGTTGCATGATAATGTGGCCTTTCTCTGCCACCTTCAAGAAAGAGAACCTCCCTCTTCTCCCTGATGGCCTCCAGCATTAGATCCATGTTGGTATTGGCAAAGCAAGGGCCTGTCCTACCCTGGGTGCCAGCCTTCCGGTTCCCCTGTGACATTTTCCAAAGCTGTGGAAGGCTTTGGCGAACATAAAATCTCTCCCTCAGGCAACTCAACAACCTCTGTGATATTTAACAAGTTCTGCAGTCAATTAGACAGATTTATGTGGTGGGATTCTCCGTTGTCGGGACAGGATTTGTGGACTTCCACAACAGTAAAACTGGGGCCGCACCTGGACCGATTCAGCGACCATGGAGGGGCCAGTACCGGCGCCACATAGAACACAATCAATTCCATTGAAAAATGGTGTGGGATTCACCTGGTCCGTGATTGACACTTGGGAGGCTGACAAGCTGCAGCCACATATACACACTTTACTCCCCACACACACTCATCCCAGCCAACAAGATGGCACTGATTGCGATGGAATGAGGCCATCCCACTGATGGGTCGGCTGGAGCCAGAGGCCGATCTGTGGCCCCAAGTTCACAGTGGGTCGTTAGCTGCCTGCACAGTGGCAGAGCTGCCTTGCAGGTCATGACAATGGTGTTCTGTGCCCGTCCACATCAACCCCACAGCCCACCTCCTGGCCCCTCAAGCCAGTGTTCAGTCTGGCAGTCCACGGTCACGCCTCTCCTTTCTCTACCCCTCATCAGCCAGGGCACCAGTTTCACAATTTCTGAGCACACGTGAACCTCGCCATCGGAAATTCACCCAGTGGAGGCAGAGTATCACGGAGTCCCCGGAGAATACCGGGTCAAGCCCGCTAATGATATACCAACTGCGTTTACTGTATGAGCGTTCGGGAACACATTTACGCTGCTGTCGAGGCCGCCATGATTTTGGCATCAAAACCGATTCTCCGCCCAATCGCGTTTACCAATTCTGGCGTCAGCCGACGGAGAATCCCACCCTTGGTGTTTCAAGGCTATGAGGAGCTGGCAGGGAAGTAGAGTTGAAGCTCCAAGTCAGGCATGAACTTACTGAATGGTGAAGCAGGTTTGATGGGACATAGTTCTCCTACTCCTATTTCTTATATTCTTTATTGTCATGAGGCTTGAAAGGAAAACAATTTCCTTCCACAATTCAATCATAAACAAAGACAGGTAAGAATCAAACAGTTTATTCCATTGATTAAAAAGCAACAATATGTCATAAGTGGCATATGCTGAGTATTTTGCTGTCCTCAACATGGAGTGTTTTGTAAACACATAAGAATCACATTAAAAAAGTGTTTGAATAGATTCTGATAAGCAAAGCCTGCAACTCCTACATTTTGTCACTATGTGAACACCTTCAAAACAATTGGCGGTTGGAACTAAGCAGCGAGAGTAGCCATGACAAGAATTTGTTGAACGTAGGATAGAGAAGTGGGACAAAATGGAGGAACTGAATTACGTCAAAGAGTTTGCAGAAGAAATTTATCTCAAGGCTAATTTTAAAAGTCCTTTCGTAAACATGAGTTCATATTTTCTTTTTAGTGGCCCAGAGCCCGTGTTCAATGATTAGTCTCTGGTAAAGAGAACAGAATTTATTTTTAAACACAATTCAAGCAGTGTAAACTGAAATAGGCTAGATTTTAAATAAAGACTCCACTGTGAAAACAATCTGAATTTTTGCAATACAGAATATTCATGTAAATAACCTCCCAAAGTACTGAATAAATAAGGAAATATTCCATTTACTATGGACAAATGATTGATTTAAATGAATGCTTCTGGGTATTTGGCTTGTGTAACACTGACAGGTGAAGCAAAGGCCATGATTTTGTTTTAATGTTGTTTCGTGATTGTAGAGTAACGTATGATTGCGGGGATAGACAATATTCATGTGTTGTACAACAACCTATCTATCATTTTCTACAGCCTGATGACAATTGCTTAAACAATGTCAATAATTACATTGACAAGTGTGTTATGGCCGATATTCTGGAACCATTGAAAGGAGATGAGAGAAATAAGCTGCAAATAAATTTGTCAAAACCCTTATGGTTTTTTAATTATATTCAGCAACCAGCTCCTGAGAATATCCAGATTCCTCTCCAGCCACCTGATGTTCTTCTGAATGCTTTCCAGGGCAAGCTGGGTGCATCTCAGTTGAGAGCTCTGCTCCTTTGTAGAATCAAAAAACAGTGCCACCTAAAAAGCAAACATTCACATTTGAGTTATGAACAGAAGTATCTTTAACCATTGAACACGTACTTTAAAAATGTTAACTTGCCCTCCTTCAGTAGAGTGTCAGAATGTTACCTATATATTGTTATATTTGGAGCAGCTGTTTTCATACCACCAGTTAATAACCTTGATAAAGAACTAGAGAAGTATGTGGCAAAATAAAAGGAATCAAAATGTCTTAGTAATGTTATCCTTTAAACTGGAGAGCTCAGTGACTTGCAAAAGGTGATCTGGCACATTGCAATGCTGCACGATAGGAAAACAATATGTAGACCCATGCCTGTGCTTCCTCACATACCAGTTAATAAAATCAACTGCGGTTTCATAGGAAGTTGCTGGGCATTCACAAAGTAATACATGGTATCAGAGTACAGGAGGGAAGTGAACTAAAATAATTGTTTTGACATATGAAATATTGGTATTTTTATTCAAAACAGTAAGGAATGAATTTCTCTCCTTCTGCTGGAGGAGGAAGTGGCAGCACTTCTGCCCATCACGTACTTGAGCTTGTTTCCTGGGCATAAAGGTCATTTACTGTGCAGGGTGGGCTTCCAACAGGATCTATGTCACTAAGAGGGAGGCCATTGCTGTTAGAAAGTGCAGGCACCCACTGCACTCCCAGAAGAGAGGAACAAAAGAATAGGAACAAGTGTAGGCCATTCTGCCACTTCAGCCTGTTCTGCCATTTAGTTAGGTCATGGCTTATCTGTACCTTAATCCCATTTGCTAACCTTTTGCTCCACATCCAACGATCCTGTCACCCAACTAAAATCTATAGACTTTAGTCAGAGGAGGCTAGCAGGAGGGAGCAGAGAGACCTAAACCTCGGAGGAGACAATCCTGTCTTTTTAAGGTTGTCATATTTGGATGAGGTTTTAAAAAGTAAGATCTTGAATCCGGTAGGGAAGGAAACATGCCGACTATTGGGCTCCCTTCTTCTAAAAGTGTCAATAATTCTTCTACCACTTTCGCATGGACTACCTCAATCCTTCTCCTGACAGTTACTGGGGTCACTGGCAGTGGCAATGCCATGAATGTCAGCCATATTGCCTAGGCTGCTTTTCCCACTGCCATTTATATGTGGCAGGATCATCAATGTTTGGGTGTTAGATTGCCTTCCATTATTTGGGATGGAAAGTCTAGATTACAGCTTAGAAGGAGGTCATTCAGTCTTTAAGATGATACCAGCTCCCCGCAGAACACATTCACAGTCAGTCCCATTCCCCTGCTCGATTCCTGTGACAAGCTAATTTCCTCCAAGTGCTTGTACACTTTCTTTTTAAACTCATTGATCATCTCTGCTTCCACCACCCTGATGGGCAGATTTCACTTGCTGTGTAAAAAAATATCCCATCATGTTCCCCCTGCAACTCTTGCCCATAATCTTAAATCTGCGATCCCTAGACCCATTTTCAATTTGCTACTGGAGTTTTTCATTGTCTACCATATCTAAGTCTTTTATAATCTTTTACATATCAATCAAATCTCCTCTCAATCTCCTTTGCTCCAAAAAGAACAATTCCAGTCTTTCCAACCTAACCTTTAATTAACTAACCCCACCTCCCATCCTTGGAACCATTCTAGATAATCTCCTCTGGACCCACTCAAGAACTTCACATCTTTCCCAATGTGTGGTGATCAGAACTGGATGTACTACTGTAGTTGGGTTCCAACCAGAGCACTACATTGTTTTACATATAGGAGGGGGTATAATTTAAACAGCCTTGATTTCCTCTTTCAACACCTGTCCACAAAAATAATAGTGTTTCCTGATTTATTTCCCTCTTTATAAGTGGTGATATATTTCCCAATCCCTCAGTTTTGATGTCATCCAATTTCTATTACTAACCCCACAGCAAACTCAAGAACTCAAAAGGGTTAGTTTATTTGTAGCTCACCAAACATATTCACCACATTTTGTCCATCGAGATACATGCATTGTCTTTGCATTCCTTGTAGTCTTTCTTACACCATTCCTATCTAATGTGGTACTACTTCCTTCTGTAGTGCTGTCAAACACTCACTTCATGCACCTTACTCTTTTCTACTTCTATGTGCTGGTGGCCATCCTCCTACCAATTTAGTTTAAACCCTCTCTAACCCCCTTGCAAAGACATTAGTTCCAGTCCTATTGAGCTTGCAACCCATCACTTTTGAATAGATGCCTTCTGTCCCAAATCTGGTCCCAATACCCAAAGAATCTGAAGCCCTCCCTCATACACCATGCTTCATGCCACACATTGATCCTATTTACGTTTACTCTGGCTAGGGACTTTGCACTGGGAGTGATACATAAATGAGTACCATCCACATGCTACGTTTTAACTTTCTCCATAGCTCCCAAATATCTGACCTTATATCTCAATACCTGCTCTCATCATATCGTGGCTCCCTTCCTGCAGAATATTTTGCACCTCTTCTGGGAGACAAGATACAATGCAGGACTCATAATGAAGGTTACAGAAGTATCCCAATATGACATTTTCTATAACAACTGTGTTTCTATAGTCCCTTGCCAATTGGTGCTGTAGTTTTTCAAAATTCATTCATGAGACGGGGGCCAGTATTAATTGACCATCCCTAATTGCCCTGAACTGGGTGGCTTGCTGGGCTGTTTCAGAGGGCATTTAAAAGTCAATCTGGAGCCACATGTAGGCCAGACCAGGTTAAGATCAGGTAAGGGCAGCACGGTAGCATACTGGTTAGCACAAATGCTTGACAGCTCCAGAGTCCCAGGTTCGAATCCCGGCTTGGGTCACTGTCTGTGTGGAGTCTGCACGTTCTCCCAGTGTGTGCGTGGGTTTCCTCCAGGTGCTCCGGTTTCCTCCCACAGTCCAAAGATGTGCAGGTTAGGTGAATTGGCCAGGCTAAATTGCCCTCAGGGTCCAAATTGCCCTTAGTGTTAGGTGGGGTTACTGGGTTATGGGGATAGGGTGGAGGTATGGGCTTGGGTAGGGTGCTCTTTCCAAGAGCCGGTGCAGACTCGATGGGCCGAATGGCCTCCTTCTGCACTGTAAAAATTCTATAAAATTCTAAGATGGCAGATCTCCTTCCCCAAATTCATTACTGAACCAGATGGATTTTTTGCAACAATCAATTATAGTTTCATGGTCATTATTAGACTTTTAACTTCAGATTTTATTTGAACCAAATTTCACCTTCTGCTGACGTGAGAGTCAAACCCAGGCCCGCAGAGCATTACACCGCACCCCCCCCCCCCCCCCCCCCCCATCCCCAACCATGACAAAAGCACTACACCACTGCAGTTTCTCTATAGTACAACTTTTCGTAGAATTTACAGTGCAGAAGGAGGCCATTCGGCCCATCGAGTCTGCACCGGCTCTTGGAAAGTGCACACTACCCGAGGTCAACACCTCCACCCTATCCACATAACCCAGTAACCCCACCCAACACTAAGGGCAATTTTGGACACTAAGGGCAATTTATCATGGCCAATCCACCTAACCTGTACATCTTTGGACTGTGGGAGGAAACCGGAGCTCCCAGAGGAAACCCACGCACACACGGGGAGGATGTGCAGACTCCGCACAGACAGTGACCCAAGCCGGGAATCGAACCTGGGACCCTGGAGCTGTGAAGCAATTGTGCTATCCACAATGCTACCGTGCTGCCCTTTCACCAACCTCAGATGAAAGCCCCTACTTCAATAATGTAATATTGTCAATTAACAAAACCAAATTAACTCTATATCCTCTTTTGAGTGAAACTTCGGGCCCAATCTATCGACTCGGGACACGACGAGGCCGTTAAATCTCACCCGTAGCGTGATCTAACACAATGTCATCATCTGGATCCCGTCCACAATGGATGGGATCCAGATTTGCATATTCAAGTGTGCAGTCAGGCTCATGTGGATATGTTCGCGCCAGTTATCCAAAGCGGGGGATCTAATGGCCTTGCCTTGGAGACCCCAAGTGATGGCTGTTTAGCATTGGTCTCCACCAAAGTGGACCAGGTACTGGCACTTGAGGGATCTCCCAGGCGATCTCCCAGAAGCACCAGGGTGGTCCGGTTCTGGGCAGGATGGCACCTTGGCACCCCCAATGCCACTCAGGTACCTTGGCACTGCCAGCCTGGCAGTACCACCCTGTCACTGCCAAGGTGCCCAAGTGGCAATGCCAGGCTGACAGGGGCACTTCCAAAGTGTCAGGCTGGTAGTGCCAAAGTTCCTGGCTGGTAGGTTATCGGGCCGGGGATGCCTCGCCCTTATGAGGTGGGGTGCAGGCTGCTCGAGGACCCCCTCATTGGTAATTTGGGCCGTTGGGAATTCCAAAGGCCATGGTGGGGGGTTCAGAAATTGGGCAGCTACATAAATTGGTGCCCTGATCTCTTCCTGCACTGGCAGGCAGAGCTCGTTAGTGCAGGAAACGGGACTAAGTGTGAGTTGTTCCTCGTCAAGGTCCAGAAATGAAGCAGAGTTGCATTTAATAGATGGGTCGTTCTCGGTGCTATCAGCACTGGGAAACACCTGGCTAAACACGCCCGACATGGGACTCTGTTTTGTTTCCATTAAATAGCACCCTTAGTCTGGGATACAGGCAATCAATATGCCGTCAGTCCCAACAGTCTCTAATACTGAATGTCTATTTGCCTTGACACAGGCCCTGTAAACTCTTATATTACCTGTCTCTTTCTAATCTTCCAAATAGCCACCCACCGAATATCCGGACCTCTCGCTGCCTGGGGGTAGCTAACTTCTGGTAAGTATCATTGAGGAAACTCTCATTCTCCCTGATCCGCCATGGTGACACCAGGTTCCCCTCAAGCTCGGTAGTCCTGAGCTCAAGCTGGAGCAGCTGGAGACACTTCCCACACACAACATTTTCCAAATTTCCAGCATTTGTAGGTGGCATAGCGAAGGACAATTCAGCGCTATAAGACAAATCAACGGACAGCTTGACATGAAAACTAGCCAATTGAGAACCATCCTCAAATCAGAATCATGGAGGAAGATATCAAATCAAAATAAAATGAAAGCCAATAGACTTTCAGCAACATAGCCAAATCAGCAGAGATAAAATAGAAAATTGTCAGAAATGTTCTACATAATTACAGTCAAGTCAGAAATAATGATGTTTTTAGCAAAATTCTGCATTGGTTCTGTAGTTGTACCTTCATTACTGTTGTTGGTAAATATTAACAAACTGGATAGAAGGTGCAAGAGGGAAGTAAAAGGTGCACAGCAATTTATTTTTAAGTAAATAGCCAATATTTAAATGCGTAGGTTACGTATGATGCCACTATTATACCAATAATAAATGCAATTGTAAATCTTTTGGTTTGAATATTTATGCCGAACAAGTTTGAAAATGTCATTATTCTACTCTTCATAGCCAATTCTAAGCATACTAGTCACAAGTAACAGAAAATAAATGTAGAATACTGCCCCATCTCCCTTCCTCTGCAGTGCAACTTTTCACCAACCTCAAATGAAAGCCCCTACTTCAATAATGCAATGCTGTCAATGGCCAAAGCCAAATAACTTTACCTCCTCTTTGAATGAAACTTAGAATTAGTAGCAAATTATAGCCAGTAGGTTGATATTATTGAAGTTAACATGTAGAAATTGCAACGCACAAATTTTAATTACATCATTCTGTGTTTCATTTGTCAGCAAATCAAAGAGCTGAACAGTCTTACTCAGCCTCCTCAATCCTTCTCACTTGGTCAATACATATATTATTCGAGATTTCACTGACCTCTTCCAGCTCTTCCTTTGATGAAAACCAAGATGTTGTTCCCATTATAATCCATCGTACAGTAAATGAGCCAAGTTGAAACCTGCAATGATATAAATGCATCTTTAAAGAAAAATATTCCTGTTGTACCACTTAAATTTAGATTTATTGTCACGTGTACCAAGGTACAGTGAAAAGTATTGTTCTGCATACTTAATGGTGGAAGACATAGGGGGGATGTCAGAGGTAGGTTCTTTACCCAGAGAGTAGTGGGGGCATGGAATGCACTGCCAGTGGAAGTAGTTGAGTCGGAAACATTAGGGACCTTCAAACGGCTATTGGATAAGTACATGGATTACGGTAGAATAATGGAGTGTAAATTAATTTGTTCTTAAGGGCAGCACGGTAGCATTGTGGATAGCACAACTGCTTCACAGCTCCAGGGTCCCAGGTTCGATTCCGGCTTGGGTCACTGTTTGTGCGGAGTCTGCACATCCTCCCTTTGTGTGCGTGAGTTTCCTCTGGGTGCCCCGGTTTCCTCCCACAGTCCAAAGATGTGCAGGTTAGGTGGATTGGCCATGATAAATTGCCCTTAGTGTTGGGTGGGGTTACTGGGTTATGGGGTTAGGGTGGAGGTGTTGACCTTAGGTAGGTGCTCTTTCCAAGAGCCGGTGCAGACTCGATGGGCCGAATGGCCTCCTTCTGCACTGTAAATTCTATGATAATCTCTGATTAATCTAGGACAAAGGTTCGGCACAACATCGTGGGCCGAAGGGCCTGTTCTGTGCTGTACTTTTCTATGTTCTATACGGCCCGGCAGATCATTCCATACATGGAAAAACATATAGCATACGATAAATACACAATGTAAATACATAGACATAGGCATCGGGTGAAGCATACAAAGTGTAGTGCTACAACTGTAGAGAAGATGCGTGGAGAGATCAGTTCAGTCCAAAAGAGGGTCATTCAGGAGTCTGGAAACAGCGGGGAAGAAACTGTTTTTGAATCTGTGAATGCTTGTTCCCAGGCTTTTGGTTATATTTCAAGTTTCTAATAGAACTGATCCAAATCTTTCAGCTTTCTAATTACTACAGCTAAAATATCTGAATGACAGTCTGCAGACAGAGTTGAGGTGGCTTCGAAATGCAGGTGTTTTTTTTTTAATGACACACAAAAGTACAATATGGGAAAAATGATGACACTAATCTGCAGGAATTATGAACATGGGAAAGAGAAAGAAAAATGGAAAATAGGACACAATAGGGGAAAGGAAGACAGAGAACAAATATTGTACGTAAAACTTTCAAATATAATTTCAAATTTAAGCAATTGGTAGATATAAATTCTTACTTCAACACTGTTCAGGTTTGTTTATGTCAGATAGATTCACCGCCAAGTCTGAGTAGGGTTATGCAAACAACTGCACAAACAGCATTACCAATTCCCTTACCAGCATTCCCTCTGGTAAGAAGTTAAAATGTTATAATTAGAGTTGGGTAATTCAGGAGTGAAATCAGGAGCCACTTTCACACAAAGTGTCGTGGAAATCACAAATGTATTTCTCAAAGGAATACGAGATCAATTGAAATTTTCAAGACTGAGGTTGATATGTTTTCACATGTAAGGGTATCAAGGGATATGACACAAAGGTGGGTAAATAGACTTGAGATGCATGCCAGCCATCATCTAACTCAGTGGTTGTTAAAGTCTTTTGGTTGAAGAACCACTTTTTGAATGAATTAGTAACCGCTGACTTTCCACATCAAAATTACAATGCTACATTCCACTCCTGAAAAAAAGGTTGTGTATGAAATATTTGGTTAATACTTTTAACAGAACAGTTTCAACTTACAGATATCAGTGCGATGAGTGTGCATGCGTCTCACTGCACATGCAGTCTATCCTTGAGGGGTGAGGAGAGAGGAGCCCACAGAGTAGAAACGTGCAAGGCGCAGGGGCAGGCCTCCAGCTGCAACTCACCCTCTTACTTTGACCACGGTGCCCTTGGCGGCTGCCCACATCACAGATCTATTGACCCACCTTACAGGTTGTAGACATCCTGAAAGGTCTCAGTGAACCCTCAGGGATCCACGGACCCTAATTTGAGAACAAAAGGTCAAAGCAACCAATTGAATAGGCTTTAGGGGTTGTAGGACCGACTCTTGTTACCATATTGTTAATGTGTGTTGTGATTCTGGCTGATGTGAGTGGTAATACAAGTACAGAAAGAAAAGAAACAAAGACTGTAAAACTCTAAAAGGTACCAACTTCTCTATTAGTTTGCTCCAATTTTTCTTCACAAAGTTCCAGGCAAGGAATTGTCCAGATGGATTCCTGCTCACTCCCACAATGACATGGGCAAGATTCTGCAACTTGATGACATCCCCTTCCATGCCAAGTTCCAACAGACTGTTGATGACAGGAAGAAAAACATGTAATGGATCTGTTATACGAAGTGTTACAAGGTTTATTTATTTAGCCATTTTTTTCAATGCTTCAATTGTTATCATTCTGTTCATTATTATTTTCAAGCTGTAGCTTTTCAACATGCCCAGAATAATCCCAAAAATCAGTGTCGGCTCAGGCAAGAAAACCAATGTGAAGCTTGCAGGCTGCACAACCGGCTTTCCTTGACAAATTGAACAACAATTACAAAGGGGAAGTGAGATTCACACAGTTAGCTGGAGGCACAGGGTCAAAAAAACCCTCACAAATCCCCCCCCCCCCCCCCCCTTAGAAGTTGATGGCAACCAACTGTTAAAAGTGAAGAAGAAATAGTCCCCACCTCATGTGGAACCTCTCAATCACCCCCCTCATGATGAACTTCACCTTCTCAAGATATAGGATCTCCAACAGGTCCCCCAGCCACACTGAGGCACAGAGCTAAGAAGCTGACCTCCACCTCAACAGGACCCATCTGCGAGCAATCAGCAAGGTGAAGACTAAAATGTCTATCATTGGATAGACATATGGACGATAAGGGAATAGTGTAGATGGGCTTTAGAGTGGTTTCACAGGTCGGCGCAACATCGAGGGCCGAAGGGCCTGTAGTGCGCTGTAATGTTCTATGTTCTAAGGCAGGATTTATTATTCTATTGGCAAAGTTGTGTCCTTTCCGGGGCACAAAATCTAAATGCTGTTAAATAAACACTGTTTAAGATCAGAATGCATTTTCTCTCAGGCTGTAGGTCAGATCCCTACCATTATCCTTTTCTTGGCAGAGTATGTTAGACATTCTGAATCTTGTGTCACTGAGATATTTTCAACTGATACGGGTCTTTCTGTGGGTTGAATTTTCCCCACTCAAGTTGGTTGGTTTAGTGTACGGTTGATTTTTTTCTCTTTATTCTTTCATGGGACATGGACATCGCTGGCAAGGCCAGCATGTGTTGCCCACCCCAGCATGTGTTGCCCATCCCTTGAATGGAGGAGTGATCTGGTAGGCCATTTTAGAGGTGATCTGGGGCCACATCTTGCCCAAGCCAGGCAAGGGCAGAAAATTTTCTTCCCTAAAGGACTTCAGTGAACCAGATAGGCTTTTCCAACAATCGATGATGGTAGCACAGTGGTTAGCATCGCTGCTTCACTGCACCAGGGACCAGTGTTCGATTCCCGGCTTGGATTACTGTCTCCAGTTTCCTCCCACAAGTCCGGAAAGACATGTTTGTTAGGTGAATTGAACATTCTGAATTCTCGCTCAGTGTACCCAAACAGGTGCCGGAATGTGGCGACTGGGGGATTTTCACAGTAACTTTATAGCAGTGTTAATGTAAGCCTACTTGTGACAATAAAGATTATCATCATTGAGACTAGGGGCGCGATTCTCCGCTCCCCACGCCGGGTGGGAGAATCGCGGGAGGGCAGGGCGACTCATTTCACGTCCAGCTGGCGCCCCCCACGATTCTCCCGCTCCCCGCTCGGAAGAATCGCCGCTCGCCGTCAAAATCCCATCATGCATCCCATCAGGTTTAAATGCTTGTTACTGCTATGTCCTAAAACACATGTTTAATTGTTAATAATGATTACTGGGTATAATTTCTATTATTAGTCTCAATCCTCAATAAACTAACTTATGTGGAACTATTCTAATGTTATCCTAGCTATCCGGTTTTAAGGGGTCTCATCTTGGAACACCCTGGGCGCGCTTCTCCGTTCCCCACGCCGGGTGGGAGAATCGCGGGAGGGCCGGACGACTCACGACACACCCCCCTGGTGCCCCCCGCGATTCTCCCACCCTCCGCTCGGAAGAATCGCCGTTTTTCAAGGCGAATCTCAGGCCTGGATGGGCCGAGCGGCCTGCCGTTCGCGACCGTTTCACGGCGGCGGCAACCACACCTGCTCGCTGCCGTCGTGAACATGGGCGCCAAAGGCCTGTTTGTGGCTTGTGGGGGGCGGAGAGGGGAGTGAGCACCACGGCCGTGCTCGGGAGGGGACTGGCCCACCGATCGTCGGGCCGGCGTCTCAACGGGACGCACTCTTTCCCCTCCGCCGCCCCGCAAGATCAAGCCGCCATGTCTTGCGGGGCAGCGGAGGGGAAGACGGCCACCGCACATGCGCGGGTTTGAGCCGTCAGCCGTCGTGACATCAGCCACGCATGCGCGGGTTGGAGCCGGCCAACCTGCGCATGCGCGGCTGACGTCACATAGGCGCCGCCGTCGCGTCATTCTCAGCGCGCCGACTTGACACTCCCAGCCGCCGCGAATAACGGAGCGCCGCTCCTAGCCCCCCGGGTGGGGGCGAATATGGTGAGAGGAGCGGCCTCCGAGGCCGTCGTGAAACTCGCCCGAATTCACGACGGCCTTCCCGACTTTTCCCGGGAGCGGAGAATTCCACCCTCGGTTTATGATCCAGATTTATTTATTGAAAATTCCTTCCTCCTTTAGCTGCTGTGGTGGGATTTGAATACTTTTCCCCAGAGCATTAACCAGGGATTATTCTAGGCCAATGACATTACCACCACACCCACTCTCCCCAATAATGGGGTGTCATGTCAGGATGGTTTCCCGAGTCAATCCTGCTGCTTTCGGGGGCAACATGTGGATCGGATGTCCACTCAATGGAGATAGGCAACAATTTAATTCATTATGGCCCCAACTAGGTGTAATTTTTCACATTTGCCAGCATTTTGCCACCAGCGGAGCTGTTCACCAGATGCAGATGAAAGCCCCAGATTTAAGAAAGCGACCTCGCCTCAACAGGGGAGGGGCCATCAGAACCAAAGGTTCTATTCCTCAAAGAGGGCACTGCTGGCATCAGAGGATGACCTTGCAGCCCTTGGATCCAAGTGAAAGGGTTTCCTATCCAATCCATGGGGAATACAGTCTTCCTCCCCTTTTATTTATTCGGTTCCAAGGACACCTCTATGAAAAGCCCCCCCCTTATTTTATCTGTGCTGGCTCAGCAATGCCCATTCTGTCCAGAGCTGCCAGCCCTCTGAATGGTGAGCTGGTAGCATCCAGGTGTACTTGCCATCCATAATTGGATGGTGAGCACAGACACAGCCAATTAGGAGGATACCTCCCATCTCTGTGTTGGTCTCACTCCTGGCAAGCACAGGCTCGGAATCCCCTTTTGATTCCAACATCAGGGTCCTGATGCCTGTCCTGAAATTCAATCCTATATTTCGCTTTGGTTTCGTTACACTTGAAAAAAGATTGCAATTTAAATATGATGCTTGCTGCATTATTTTAACTGCAGGTGCAATATATCATGCGCATCCTTAGGTAATTGGCATTAAGGGTTGAGTTGGCTATTTCTGATGTTTCTTGAGGGTTTCTGTCAAACAGCTACTGAATTTACAGCAGAGGAAGTTACGTTGTTATAGAAGAGTTGGGAGTGGACTGTTGGCAGAAAGATTTTTGCACCATCTGATACTTTCCTGGACATTTTGGCAGCTGCTCCACTGTAATGTTATACACACAGCTATACATGCAACAGTGCCATATCACAGCATGACGCAGCATAGTAGGAGGAAATTCAACTCAT
This sequence comes from Scyliorhinus canicula, assembly GCF_902713615.1. Classification (NCBI taxonomy): domain Eukaryota; kingdom Metazoa; phylum Chordata; class Chondrichthyes; order Carcharhiniformes; family Scyliorhinidae; genus Scyliorhinus; species Scyliorhinus canicula. The sequence continues at coordinate 127,987,331 of NC_052153.1, forward strand.
ATTTTTTTCATCGTTCATGAGACGTGGGCATCGCAGGCTGCGCTAGCTAGCATTTATTGCCAATCCCTAATTGCCCTTGAGGGGTGGTTAAGTTTAAACCACATTGCTGTGGGTCTGGAGTCACACATAGGCCAGACCAGATGGCAGATTTCCTTCCCCAAAGGGCATTAGTGAACCAGATGTGTTTTTCAACAATCAATAATGTTTCAATAACTTTTAATTCCACATTTTTATTGAATTCAAATTTCACCATCTGCAGTGGCGGGATTTGAACCCACGTTGGGAGCTGAGCTGACATGGATCTGTTGAAGCTGAATGGTCTGTTTCTCCGATGTAAATATTATGTAATACGAGATAATGTAATGCAGTTTATTATTTCTGTGTATACCAGTAAACTTATTCCCAAACTTATGTCTACTCTTTTACAAACTTACACACACTAGCATTTCGCCTTTGTGATACCATAATCTTTGACTCAATGGGTATGATGCCAAAGGAAATCTGATGACATTTAAAGTCCATACCGTTTCAGTTTTTCCGGGTCTCTGCTACTTGCCAAAGCAGAAACAATCTTATTTTTCTCAGCACCAGACACTGACTGGATGTATATCTTCAGAAGGTAGTCCCATCCATCACTGCTCTGGGCACCCACGGAGTACACAACCTCCAGGACATCTGTCGGCAAACTGCAATATCAACAATAATGTGTTCAGTAAAACAGATTGTTTGTTTGCACTTCTGGAAGTCAAAAAGCAGGGGTCCATTGAAAATAATGCTGTGGCAGTTAAATACATTACAATTATGCATAAATATTGACGATATCGTTTTTTGGTCGAATGCTGGGTGATTAAAGGACAAGAAAACTGGCCTCAATAAATTAAATTGGGTTTTTATTATTTGGGATTAGAGGATATTTTTTAACCAGTTTTTAGAAGGTTGTATTCTTTGACTCTCTCCATTCTTCTTTAAAAATCGTAGATGGGATTTTACGCTCCTCCGCTGGCAGTTTTGAAGGTGTGAGGGGGCATGCAGAATACAGATGGTGGCCTTTCCACCATCTACCCACTCACCCTTGACCTGTCTGAAATTTTACAAGGAGGCAACAGTTTTAGATAGACGATCTGGATCAGCGTAGGCTTGGAGGGCTGAAGGGCCTGTTCCTGTGCTGTAATTTTTCTTTGTTCTTTGAGTTGGGGAGGCATTGGGAGGCCAGCCTTGAGCCTATTGTAGCCCTTAAATGGCCAATTACCAGGCACTTAAGGGCTCATACAACCTCCACTGGCATTTTACCCAGGGCAGGGAGAAGCCCTCGCAATAAGGAGAGGCAGGCATTCTTAGCTGCACAGACTTCCATGCAGGCCTCCTGAGCCAAACGGAGGCACCCCCACCCCAATCCACCCCCAGGTCAGTCCCCTCTCCTCTTCCAAGCCTCTTGACTCTGCCAACGATCCCTAACCTGCCAACCTCCTTCACTGAGAGCCCTGACCTCAGACTTAGCTAGATGTGGTGGGTCTGCCTCTTGTCCCAGTAGTACCCGTTACTCCTGGCTGGCACTGCTGGGGTTGCAGAGCTGCAGCCCATTTAACTGACTGGCAATTCTCTAAAGCAGGACTGCCTACTTGGCGTCATGCAAAAATCTCAACTTTTAAACCTACTCCCAGTGTGAAATTTGTAGCCGGGAATGTGGGGGCGAACCACAGCGCCCCATAAATTCCATCCCACCAATCTGTGGCCTCACTTAAGTAAAATGACAGATAACCACTGTGGCTTTTTTCTCATCATTAACTTCACTGTACCTTTCATTAGCTCACCACTATGTAATCATTCCTAGGTATCCATTATGCACAGAAGGGGGCGGCATGGTGGCACAGTGGTTAACACTGCTGCCTCACAGCGCCAGAGATCCGGGTTCAATTCTGGCCTTTGGTGATTTTTTATGTGGAGTTTGCACATTCTCCCCATGTCTGCATGGGGTTCCTCCGGCTGTTCTGGTTTCCTCCCACAGTCCAAAGATGTGCAGATCGGTGGATTGGACATGCTAAATTGCCCCTTAGTTTTCAGGGATATACAGGTTAGGTTACGGGGGGATAGGGCGGGTTGGACAGGGGAGTGGGAGTGGGCCTGGGTAGGATGGCTTTTCAGAGGGTGGTGCAGACTCTGCACTGTAGGTATTCTATAAAAATTCTATAATCCCTCAGCTAATTTATCAAGAAATGGAACTCAAATCTGTTGCTTAACTCAGTACAGATATGATGTGGAGATGCCAGTGTTGGACTAGAGTGGGCACAGTCAGGGCCGGCTCAAGGTACCGGCAACTCGGGCAGTCGCCCGGGGCGCCATGTGCTAGGGGGCGCCATCAACGAGTGCGTGACCGGCGTCAGAGACCTGCCGACAGAGAGACCGGCCCGCCGATCGGTGAGTCCCGATCATATACCAGGTCACTCTGGCCCCCCCCGACCCGACCCTCCCCCCGCCCCCAGCCCGACCCCCCCCCGCCCCCACCCCCCCACCCCCCCGCCCCCGACCCTACCCCCGCCCCGACCCCCCCCGACCCCACCCCACCCCGACCCCCGACCCCCCCGACCCCGATGACCCCCCCCCCGACCCCGATCCCCCCCGACCCCGATCCCCCCCGACCCGACCCCGATCCCCCCCGACCCGACCCCGATCCCCCCCCCCGACCCCGACCCCCCCGACCCCACCCGACCCCGATCCCCCCGACCCGATCCCGACGCCCCCCGACCCGACCCCGACCCCCCCGACCCGATCCCGATCCCCCCCCGACCCGATCCCGATCCCCCCCCGACCCCGATCCCCCCCGACCCGATCCCGATCCCCCCCCACCCGACCCCGATCCCCCCCACCCCGATCCCGATCCCCCCCCCACCCCGATCCCCCCCCGACCCGACCCCGATCCCCCCCCGACCCGACCCCGATCCCCCCCCGACCCCGATCCCCCCCCGATCCCGATCCCCCCCGACCCCGATCCCCCCCCGACCCGACCCCGATCCCCACCCCCCCGACCACGACCCCCCCCGATCCCCCCCCCCCCCCACAAGGGCGCCGAAGTTCAGCTTGCCCGGGGCGCCAGCAACCCTAGGGCCGGCGCTGGGCACAGTAAGAAGTCTTACAACATCTGGTTAAAGTCCAACAGGTTGTTTTGAATCAGTAGCTTTCGGAGCACAGCTGCTTTCTCAGGTGAATGTACAGACAGTAAGTTGCTGAACTGGTAGCCATTCTTACCAGAGTTAGAAATTTACAGGGTGAAACTCAAATTTAAATGCTTGAGACCGCAATGCAGAATTAATGCATCGCAGAGGTGCTGTCCTTCAGTTTAAAGGTTAATTATGGAATATTTGAATCATCTAAGGTGGACAATGGGTAAGGTCATCAGTCTTTTTTTAATATCAGAGAGGTCTCCTGGCTGTCAATTCATCCTTCAATCAGGGAAACAGTTGACTGGGGCATTCATCTCATTGCTATTTTGAGATCTGTTTGTGAAAAAATGAAATGAAAATCGCTTATTGTCACGAGTAGGCTTCAATGAAGTTACTGTGAAAAGCCCCTAGTCGCCACATTCCGGCGCCTGTCCGGGGACAGTAACACTGGTATTTTATCATGAAGCATTTTAGAACTTCTCAAAAAGATGTGATAATTGCAAAGTAAACACAGTGTTATTTCTCTATTCCTACAGTATCACAAGGTACAAAGAAGAAGTTGTACTTCAATCGTTACTAACTTCATGGTACCATTGGACTTCCTCCACTGATTAAAATAATCTGATGCTCTCTGGACACAAGGAGGGTATTGGAGGTCACAGACAAGTTCCAGGAGACTGGACCGCAGTAATCGCTCTGACACAGTTCCATCGTCACTCCATGACTGCTTGTCGATCAGGTGTTTGAAAAACTGCAGGATATATGCCTGAAACATAAACAACAGCACATTGTAAGATTCTTACATTCTTAAATTTAACACGTATTTATTGGGACGATCAAAAAGCGTACAAAATTCTTGGATAAATTCACAAAAGGTTAGAACAGTTGCTCCCTTACAATTCACTAGGTAAATAGAACATCTGATATGTTGGTGGGAGACACAGACAATTGAAGTTGCATGATCAGTCACTTGGTCTCTGCCGAGCCAACTGATCAGCAGGCACACGGCAACGAGCTCAGTGCCCCCTGCATGGAAAGTGGAAAAACAAGCAAGTTTTCCTCTCCTATTTGCTCTCTCGCAACCCTGTTGGATTTTGAGTAAGGGCAGGATTGGGCTTTGATACGATATTCTCCATGACTGAATGATCTGCTGTCACTTACTAACACATTTAGCGCAAGCGCAGACCGGCCGGTGTATTCCAGCGCATGCGCAAGGGGGTGTAGGGCTCCGCCATGGCCGGCACGGAAGGAAGGAATGCCCACACGGCACAGGCCCGCCCGCAGATCGGTGGGTCCCGATCGCAGCCAGGCCACCGGTGCCCCCCCCCAGGACCGCACCAGCCGGCCTACCAGCCAAGTCCTGCCGTATGGGAGTATGGGACCATGTCCAATTCACGCCTGCAGGACTGGCCAGTAACCGATGGCCGCTCGGCCCATCGGGGCCCGGAGAATTGCCGGGGGGGGGGGCGCTGCCAACGGCCTCCGACCGGCGCGACATGATCCCCGCCCCCACCCGAAAACCGGCACCGGCAAATACGGCAGCTGGCGTCAGAGCGGCGGGGCAGGATTGACGCCGCCCCCCCCCCGCGGGGATTCTCCAACCCGGTGGGGGGTCGGAGAATCCCACCCATTAAGTCTGATTATTTGGAAGGGGAAAAAATAGCAATTAACTAAAAAGAGATGCTCATTGAAGTATTGCAAAGTATGAGTTTGTAAATTTTGGACGAGGGATGTTCAAGTTCCATGAGAAACGTGCTGAAGTTCTTTACGCCTTTAATTTGGTTGGTATGTACAAGTAGACCTTTCATAAAATTAGAAAAACCAAAGTGGATGCTTACTCATACTGAACCAATTAATGCAATTAGTGCCAAATTTTCAAAGGGTTTCTAGCATTGCAAAATGAAATGGTTGTGCCATCAGGCTTGTTATTCAAATATTGGAATGGCCAACACTGGCCAATGCTTTCTAACCAAACTGTTCCACGAGACTGGCCAACATATTCATCTGAAACTCATCGGACCAACGGGGCCACAAATGACCAAACGTTTTATGTCTATCACAGTCTACAAAATAGGAAACCTCTCTTTTCTTCTTTTCTCAGTCCCCTCGTCAATTTGGGTCTCTTTTGATCTCAGCATTCTTAAAATATCTAAGCGGTTTGACTTAATGCTAATTTTCCAAATTTGTATCATATAATTTCCAGATAATTCACAACTATATTTTCAGCAGTATCATTTTTATTTTAATGAATGGACATTGGTCAAGTCATTTTTAAGAATTATAGAATCTTACCTTCAGATTTTCTGCAACATCGTAAAGATTTCTGCTCAAAACCATTTTGTAGTACACCTCCAAGTAACCCAGGCCTTGCAATACTGGGATGATTTTGCTCTCGTGTCTGAGGTAGCGGGTCAAGTCAAGCGCTCGGTCAAGTGACAACTTTCCTGCACTAAACACAGTCATAAATGGTTCATTAAAATGTTCCAGCAAAATCAGAGATAACATTTCCTCCCCTATCTAAATCATTCTCTCCCTAAAATGGGATAATCATTCATCACTGAAGAATAAAGCAGAAAATTCACATGCGGGCCATGGTTGCTGCTATGTAGCTGCAGTTATGCAAAATGAATTTCCTTCTTTTTTTGTTGGCGTTTATCGATCCTCCAGTTAGTATCGCCTTTGAAAAGCCGAGTTATACCATTGGCAGGAGGTCCTCCCCGACGCGCTCCATGCTATTAGGTCCCTCCTATGTACTGCCACCAATCAGACCCCTCATGAGTGGCTATTTGTTTTCTCCAGGGGCACTACCACGGGGGTTTTATTCCCAGCATGGTTGAAGACACCGGGCCCGGTTCTCCTCCGGAAGCACGTCCGGACCCACAAGACTGACCCACTCGTGGAGAGAGTGCTCCTACTCCACTCGAACCCCCAATACGCGTTCATCGAATACCCTGACGGCCGTCAGAACAGTGTTTCCCTCCGGGACCTGGCGCCTGCAGGATCCAACTCTGACACCACTACCGCCGAGGCGCCCCTCACACTACACCCCACCCAACCCCCGGCGCCCCCACGCCTGCAGGTTCACTGCCCGTGCTCCGCGCCCCCGCGCCTATGGGTTTCCGGCGTCCCTGTCACCAGTCGAACCAGTCGGGTACGAAGCTCGGACCGAATCACCCCCGGAGTCCGCCATGGTACCCTCGCCGACTGCCACCACCCAGCCACCAGAAGAGGCTGCAACCCCGGTGCTTCATAGATCTCAAGAGGTCGACTCGACCGCCGGACCGACTCAATTTGTAAACCAATCACCCCCACTGGACTTGATTTTTTTTACAGGGGGTGAATGTGGTGAATCACAATCCTAGTAATTCACACTGTGTTAATTGAAAAAAAGAATTGGGTAATTTATTTTTAAAAATAAATCAACAATTCCCATTCATTTTCTAGGCAAACTTTTGTACAGGAAACTTAGGTGCCAATTTTCATACGTTTTATAAAGCTTTTTCATATTTTTGGTCTGTTGTTCTCATGACTTCATTAATCAGAATTTGGCTGTGGACCACAAATATGTTAGTTTAGTGAGCGAGAGAAAAAAAGAAAGAATTCACATTTAGGCCTTTCAAAACCTACGGGTGTCCCAAATCACATTTTACTGAATGAAGTACTTTTGAAATATTGTCATTGTTGTGAATGCAGCCAATTTGCACAAAACAACATCCCAGAAACAGCAATATGACGATGACCAAATAATCTGTTTTGACTGTGTTGGTTGAGGGATAAATATTGACAAAGGCACTAGGAAGAACACTCTTTGTCTTCTTCAAAAAGCACCATGAATTTCTTTTACATCTATCTGAAAAGCATCTCGTATTACCTCCAAAAGATGGCAGCTTCGACAGTACATCTAGGACTTGAACTTTCAACCTAATGCCACAATGGTGGACATGCTCTAATTGAGCCAAGTCTGACCCTTGGTAGTAGTTATAAAGTTAATACAGGTGATGAAGAACAGGTTAGTGCAATGATTCTTTTGTAAGTATCAAAGAGTTATGATATATTAGACCTATGTATTTTGTAAATCTCTGAAATAACACATTTAATCTCAAGCAAATTATTTTATTTCTTGGTTTTCATGAGTAGATATTTCCAGTTTATTTACTAATGGCAAGTACCTCTACAATAAATGTGCACTAGTCTCATCCATACAAAATGCACTTTGTTATGTCAAATTATGGTTCGCACCAATAGAATAACTTGGAATTCAGTCCTCAGTGGTTGTCAATGGTCAATCAAAAGCTATTTGGTAGGAACAGACTTAGAGGCTGGAGAGTGGTAAGTTGGAGCTAGTCTTACTGAGGCAAGGAGGAGAAAGAGAAAGCTGAAGCAAAGCACAATATGGCATCAGCCTGGTTACTGGGGAATGTTGAGCAAAATCAAAGTGACCTTGAAGGGAGGAAACCTAAAATTGCCAAAGTAGACTGGAAGCTTAAGAGAATGTGACTGGACTATTGCAATCAATTAGACTAGTACTGCAAGTCTAGAAGAGGAGAGAAAATTCAGGGTCGCTCTCCAGATCCCCCACCCCAATTGATGGCTAATATTTCAAAAATAAATGAAGCCTCTGTGAGGTAAAAGCACTGTGGATGCTGGAAATTTGAAATTTAAAAAAAGAGAAAATGCTGGAAAAACTCAGCAGGTCTGACAGCATCTTGACAAGAGAAAGACAGTTACTGTTTCAAATCCGAATGACTTCTTCAAAACTCTAAGAGCTCTTCCCAACAGTTAAATAGGCCAAGGAACAGTTGAGATGATCATTTTAACTGGTTGGCCCCACTCACTTACCTAGCCTATCGCCAATTTAATTGGATGCAAAGCAAAAGAAATGGATGTTTATTGCAAACAAGGACAGGTGACACTGGACTCGGAAGTAGTGAGTGGGATGGAAGCAGCTAGCTAATTATCTGTGGTAGAGCAGGCATGCAGAGTCACAGTTCTGAATTAGGTTAATTCTTCTTAAAAATTGGACTTCAGGTGGCGGTTATGGTGTGAGTGGTCGCGCATTTGGCAGCTCCCGCACGAGGGTGTTTTTTTTTTTTACCTTTTCCCCGTTTGTAGGGTGGATGCTTTGTCAAAAAGAGGTTTAGAACTAGCTGGAGAAAAGTTTGACTCCACTGGTGGGGCTGGTGGATGGATCCATGGACCAGAAGTGGGTCGAGAAGAAGGAAGCAGTTGGAGCAATGGAATCTTCATGCGCCACAGGACAAGATGGCAGATGGTAAAGGGTCTGCCTTGCCTACCCAATGGTTGACGGAGCAATTTGTGGACTTTCTAACTGAAAAATTTAGCCAACAAAGGAGGGAGGCCCAGCAGAATCTAGCCAAGGCACTAGAGCCATTAAAAGCAGGAATTGACCAGGTGGAGCAGAGGCTGGTGGAGCAGAGGCTGGTGGAGCAGAGGCTGGAGGCCCAGGGCCAAGCCAGTAGAGGAGGCGGTGGGGGAGCACGAAGAGCATCTTGCCTCATTGGCGGCCGAGCTAGGAGTGATGCGGGAGACTCAGCAGCGGTTAAGGGAGAAGGTGGAGGACTTGAAGAACTGCCCCCAGAGGCAGAACCTAAGAACCATGGAGATGCCTGAAGGCATCGAGGGAACAGATGCTGGATTGTATGTAGCCAAGATGTTGGAGAAGTTGATGGGGAGGGGCCTTCAACTGACCCCTGGAGGTCGACCGAGCGCACAGGGCACTGATGAGGAAGCCGCAGGCGAATGAGCCACCAAGAGCGACAGTGGTGCGCCTTCTCCAGTTCCTGGACTAGGAGAAGATACTGAGATGGATGTGGCAGATGAGGAGATGCACCTGGGAGGAGAGCAAGCTTCGGGTGTACCAGGACTAGGGCATGGACCTGGCGAAGAGGAGAGCCAGGTTTAATCGTCTAAAGGCTGCCCTCTTCAAAAAGGGGGTGAAGTATGGGATGTTGTACCCGGCCCACCTCTGGGTGACTTTTAATAGCGGAGAGCGCTATTTTGGAACACCAGAGGAGGCAATGGAGTTTGTAAGTGACAATGGACTAATAGGGGAAGGATGACACTGAACTGTGGAGGAGGTGTGAGGATATGGGTGATTTTTCAGTCCGTTTTTTTCTTGGATCTTTGTTGTTGTTAGTTGTTGGAGAACCTTTCTCCATTGAAATGTTTTGTCACGTTTGAGGTCGAGTGCACCTTTCTTTTTATTGTTGCATTATTGCTTGGGAGGGGTGCGGGTGGGGGAGGGGAATCAGTGTGTGGTAGGAGGCTTAGGCTGGATGCAGGGTTTTGGGGGTGACGGCGGGCGGGGATTGAGCAGTTAGGGGACCTGTTTGTGGGGGGCAGCTTTGAGCTTGGAGGGATTGGCCGAGGAGTATGACCTGCCCAGCAGGAATGGATTCCGCTACTTACATCTTTGGGACTATGTGAGGAAACAGGTACCGTCCTTTCCTGACCTGCCACCCCTGGGGTTGCAGGCCCAGGTGGTGTCAAAAGCAGGGGTTGGTTGATGTGTCGGAGATTTATAAAGAGTTAATGAACTGGGAGGGTGCCCCGATATGAGAAGTTAAGCATAAGTGGGAGGAAGAGCTGGAGAGGAGTGTTGGAGGGTGGGTTGTGAGAGTAGATTCTGAGAAGGATGAATGCATCCTCTTTGTGTGCAAGGCTTAGCCTCATCCAATTTAAAGTAGTTCACAGCATATGACGGTGGCCAGAATTAATAGGTTTTTTGAGGGGGTGGAGGATAGGTGTGGGCGGTGCACGGGGGGGCCCTCCAAAACATGTCCACCTGTCCGAAGCTGCAGGGCTTCTGGTGGAGGTTCACTGATGTGATGTCTGAGGTGTTGAGGGTGAAGGTGGTCCCGAGTCCAAAAGTGGCAATTCTTGGAGTGTCAGGAGGCCCGAGAGTCCAGGGGGTGAGAGAGGCCAACGTTCTGGCCTTTGCCTCTTTGGTAGCCTGGAGGCGGATCTTATTGGGATGGAGGGTCTCCGTGCTGCTGAACCGGGAGGTGTGGGTGAGCGAATCTCGCAGAGTTCCTCAGAATGGAAAAGATCAAGTTCACCTTGAAGCAGTCTGTGGTGGATTTTGCCTGGAGATGGAAACCGTTTATTGATTTATTTCAGGACAGTTAAGTCAGCAAGTGGCGGCGGATTTTGGGGTTAAAAAACACGAGGCTTAGTGGGTGGAGGGTAACAGCATGGAGGGTGGGGTGCAGGGGTGATGGTTGGTTATTTGTTATAAGATTTCCTGTTTGTTCTCTTTTTGGTTTTGGCTATGTTTGATGTGTGTATATGAATATACATATACACATATAAATACCTTAATAAAAACATGCAAAAAAAAATTCTTCTTAAAAATTGTCCCTGTGTGCTCCCGGGGCCTGGGAACACTTGTACAAATTGGAAAACAATTCGCAGGCAGAGCTAAGATTATTTTAGAGGCAGAACTGGGCCGTCATAAAGACCATGCCATATTGTTTCTCACCTACAAAATGACAGACTTCACAGCACCACCTACAGACACACTTTGAGTCACGTATCCTGACCCATTCAATTTGTGATTTCAATATATGACAAATACAGTAATAACAACATCCCACAGTACCTGACAAGTTGGAAAGCGTTATGAATCAGATTCGCTCGGTCCTTCGGACTTAGAAGTGTGTGGTTCTGCTCCAACAGATTAATCAGAGTGTCCCATCCAGTATTCGTATAATGTACTATGTAATATCCATTCATGTCCACATTAAATTTTACCCACTGAGCTTCTCCACCTAGTTCAATATGATCTGGTCAAAGCAAGATAGAGTTAATGAAGTTAAATACACACAACTGATAGATAAAACATAGAAATGCAGAAGGAATTATTGTACAGAAGGCAGCCACTCAGCGCATTGTGGCCATGCTGACACAGTAAAATTGCAGTGGGTTAGACTCCATCCTTTCCCCTTCTGGGAATGGATAATGGAGTGAATCAAACATTGTCAGAATGGCAAATGATCAATGAACAAACTTGCAATTACACAATGCCTCTTCATGCCCTTGAACGGTCCTGTTCTTTACACGCAATGGATTGGCTATGTAGGTGAACACAGAAGCCAATTTAATGATAGCAAAGCCCTGGACACAATGAATTAATGACCACTTAATCCATTTTCAGTTGGTGTTAAGAGTCACAGCAGGGGAATGCCCTATCCTGGGATATTTTATGTGCATCTAAACAAGTAGATCCTCATTCACTTTAACATCTCAAATTAAGGTGGTCACTCCTGGCAGGGCAGCATTTCTTGCTAAAGTGTCGGTCCAGGCTCAGTGTTTTGTCAGTAACTTGAACTACAATTCCTTGAGTCATTAACAGTCCAAAATCAATCTGCCAAATATACAGTAATGTGAGAACAAGACATTTCAGTGGGAAGAGGTGGCATTTTATTTTCAAATGTAAATGATAGATTAAGGTAAACTTGTAATTATCTTGTGCAGTGTTATGAGCATCATAACCAAAACTAAATTACAGTGTTATAGTGATATTTTAAATACTATCCAGTTGAAGTTTAAGTTATGTTCACATCAAGATAGATTTCATTAAAAACTCCTATCTTAAGGATTAAAGTTTTTTATTTTTGAGATGGGGCTATTTTATTGATAACCAGCAACATATTGCATTCTTACCTGATTTTGTTTTCAGTAGGTGTCTACCAATAGTCTTGGAACTGCTTGTGATATAAGTTAGTGGGACATGCCACAGATAACTGCAAAAAGGGTGAAACAAATGTTTTTGATTCTCACAATGTTGCAGATTGCACTTAAAACTTTATTCATACAACATATTAATCTTCTTCTTTTGTGATCAAAACATAACTGAAGCACAAGTACCCAGATTGCATTGAGGCCCAGGTGGAGTCCTCTGGGAACACTCCCTTAAGAAAGCGCTCTTGTTGTAGCCTGATTGAACTTCCATTATGCTCGACAATTATCACCGGTATTCCTTGCTGAAGTGTCCACGTGTTCATAATCTCCTTGATGTCTAAATGTTCCCCTGCATAGAGGTACTAAGGAATAAAAAGGCACACAGGGCAGTTTAGCATTGAACGTTATTGTTCTTCTTACCATAGTTATTAAAGAGTTAAAACAGAGTACAAGCATATAGTGCACAAGCATTAGCATTTACTTTTCGCCCAGTAGTTATGATTGTGAATTGTGTGTTATTCACGTACAGGTGTTTGGGGAAGGGTGGCCCTCATCAATGAAGATGCAATGAGGGATGCTTTACATTTACAGAGTTAGTTTGCACTTCTATTATGCCCCTATTGACTGATTATATACTCAGTTCTAAAATAGCAACACTCAATGCTAAAGTAGCAACAGATTTAGCTTCTTGAATACAGAAAGATTATTGGAAGTTGATCATTCCTAGAATCAGCGAGGGGAAATTGCAGAAGATCTCAATCAAAGTCAGAGAGATTTAAAATTTAAGTAATTTTGAAAGCGTGAAATCCTTTAGACCTCAATATATCCTTTTCTCTTTCAATTACTATCAATGTAAATGCCTGTTATAATGCATCGTCAATTTTTCTGATTTCCCAACATTATTAGGACCAAAATCTGAATTTCAATGGAGCCCAAGGTAGTTGTCCGATCCCACAGATTTTAATTATATAGGTACTTATGGTACCTGCAGGATTTTGCAAGTTGAGTCCATACAGGTGTCACTGAATTTATATATAGTTCATTGAAGTCAAAATGAAGCAAACCTTACAGCATTTTTAGCAGCTTGTGAAGCACTGTAGCAGAATCCACCGGAGGTAAAATCTTCCTCGGTACAAGTCTGTTGGGAATTCAAACAAAGATTGGTTTTCCATTGCCTTCACAATCTCATATAACTTCAAACGATCATTTCAGATTGGAAACCCAATGTTTTTCACTATTGTTTTATATTTGCTTATTAAATTCTTATTTTATTTCTGGACTAGCTTTCGGGCGAATAGAAAAGCAACAGGGTCACAAAAGGGACTATAAAAATGCTTCATTGTTTGCTGGTCATTTTTTGTTGTTCTTTGCTTTTGAGGACAGTCATTTATTTCGGAGCTTGTGAGAAAGGAATTTTTAAGTTCTTTTTAAAATGGGCTGCATCTTGCACTCTCCGCGAATAAGGAATTACCTCAGTTGGCTGGATGGCTGGTTTGTGATGTAGAGCAATGTCAACAGCGCTGGTTCAATTTCCATACCAGCAAGAGTTATTTATGAAGGCCCAGCCTTCTCAACCTTGGCCCTTGCCTAAGGTGTCGTGACCCTCAGATTAAATCAGCTCTCAAAAGGCAGAGCAGCCCATGTTCCTCTGGGACGGTGACGACATTTCCATTTTTTACTACAAGAATGCTGGGATTGAATTCTCCACCTTGCACCACCGCTGGCGGAAGTACCGGTGTGGCAGAGAATCCAACACCATGAAGAAAAAGTGATCGACACCAGCCAGCCTGTTACCCGTTGATGAACTCTCAGTGAACTGCAGGCTGACGCTGGACAAGGGTATTTATACAGCAGTACTAGGGGGAGGAGTCGTGGGTGGAGCCAAGGGTGGAGCCCTGTACAATCTCCTGAGTATTCCCAGAGCTACTCCCCCGAGTGGTCAGATAACGCTACTGCGCTTACAAAGGCATAGTGTGAATTATCATATTACATTCACCACATTCACCCCCTGCAAAAAAAATCAAGTCCCGTGGGGGTGGTGGTCTACAACATCAGTCTGTCCAGTGGTCGAATTGTCCGTTGTGATCTGCGGAGCACCAGGGTTGCAGCCTCTTGTGGTGGCTGGATGGGTGTTGTGTGCTGGGGTACGATGGCGGACTCCAGGGAGGGTTGTATCCGAGCTTCATACTCTCCTGGTTCAACTGGGGCGCTGGGGGCTGGCCGGCGCGGGTGCGCGGAACTGATGGAGCGGGCTCGGGAGCAGCAGCATAGGGTGTAGGGTGAGAGGTCCTTCCGTGGGGGTAGAGGGGGCGCTGGATCCGGCGGGTGCCAGATCCCGGAGGGATACCGTGTCCTGACGGCCGTCAGGGAACTCGATGAATGCGTACTGGGGGTTGGAGTGGAGCAGGCGCACCTTCTCAACAAGGGGGTCGGTTTTGTGTCCCCTGCCGTGTTTCCTCAGAAGTACGGAGTCCGGTGTCCTCAGCCATGCCGGAAGTGAGACCCCCGTGGTAGTGCCCCTGGAAAAAATGAAGAGCCTCTCGTGGGGGGTCTGATTGGTCGCTGTGCACAAAAGGGACCTAATAGCGTGGAGCGCGTCTGGGAGGACTTCCTGCCACTGGGAGACGTGGAGCTTTCTAGATCGGAGTGTCAGTAGGACGGTCTTCCAGACCTTCGCATTCTCCCTCTCCACCTGCCCGTTCCCCCTGGGGTTGTAGCTGGTAGTCCTGCTTGAGGCAATGCCCTTGTCGAGCAGGTACTGACGCAGCTCGTCGCTCATGAAGGACGAACCCCGGTCGCTGTGTACGTAGCTGGGGAAACCAAACAGGGTGAAGATGCTATGCAGGGCCCTAATGACTGTGTGGGAGGTCACGTTGGGGCACGGGATAGCGAATGGGAAATGGGAGAACTCGTCTTCGACGTTTAAAAAGTAAACGTTCTTGTTAGTTGAGGGGAGTGGCCCTTTGAAATCAATCGCGAGGTGTTCAAAGGGCCTAGAAGCCTTGACCAGGTGGGCCCTATCTGGTCTATAGAAGTGCGGTTTGCACTCCGCACAGATCGGGCAGTCCCTGGTAACCGCTTTTACCTCCTCGTTGGAGAAAGGCAGGTTTCGGGCCCTGATGTAGAGGGCGAGCCGGGTGACCCCCGGGTGGCAGAGGTAATTGTGGATGACTTTCAATCAGTCAATCTGCGCGCTGGCGTATGTCCCGCGGGATGGGGCATCCGGAGCCTCGTTGAGCTTCCTGGGTCGATACTTAATGTCGTAATTGTAGGTGGAGAGTTCGATCCTCCACCTCAGAATTTTGTCGTTTTTAATTTTGCCCCTTTGCGAGTTGTCGAACATGAAGGCACCCGATCTTTGGTCGGTGATGAGGGTGAACCTCCTACCTGCGAGGTAGTGCCTCCAGTAATGGATAGCCTCCACAATGGCTTGTGCTTCTTTCTCGACTGAGGAGTATCGGAGTTCTGAAGCGGAGAGGGTACGGGAGAAAAATGCGACTAGTCTCCCTGCCTGATTTAAAGTGGCTGCAAGAGCTACCTCTGAGGCGTCGCTCTCTACCTGAAATGGAGTGGATTCATCCACCGCCCGCATGACCGCTTTGGCGATATCCTCCTTGATGCCGTTGAAGGCCTGGCGTGCCTCGGCTGACAGGGGAAATCGTGTGGCCCTAAAAAGTGGGCGGGCTTTGTCCGCATAATGAGGGACCCACTGGGCGTAGTAGGAAAAGAAACCCAAGCACCGTTTGAGGGCCTTGGGGCAATGGGGGAGAGGGAGTTCTAAGAGGGGGTGCATGCGGTCCGGGTCTGGGCCTAGGACTAGGTTTTCCACGACATAGTCGAGGATGGCTAGTCTGGTTGTGCAGAAAATGCATTTCTCCTTGTTATACGTGAGATTCAGTTTCTGTGCCATCTGGAGAAAACGGTGGAGGTTGGCGTCGTGGTTCTGCTGGTCATAGCCGCAGATGGTGACATTGTCCAAGTATGGAAATGTGGCCCGCAGCCCGTACTGGTCCACCATTCGTTCCATTGCTTATTGGAACACCGAGACCCCATTAGTGACGCCGAAAGGGACCCGGAGGAAATGGAAGAGGCAGCCATCGGCCTCTAATGCCGTGTAGTGGCGGTCCTCCGGGCGGATTGGGAGCTGGTGGTATGCAGACTTCAGATCCACCGTGGAAAAGAACCGGTACTGGGCGATCTGGTTTACCATGTCTGCAATCCTGGGGAGGGGAAACGCGTCGAGGAGCGTAAATCTATTTATGGTCTGACTATAGTCGACAACCATGCGGAATTTTTCCCTGGTCTTAACGACCACCACCCGAGCTCTCCAGGGACTATTGCTGGCCTCTATAGCCCCCTCACTGAGTAGCCTTCGGACCTCTGCTCTGATAAATACCCTATCCTGCAGGCTATACCACCTGTTACGAGTGGCTACAGGTTTACAGTCCTTTGTGAGATTGGCGAAGAGAGGAGGGGGGGGGGGCGGAAAGAGGGGATTCACAGCGTAGCGAGGCTGCAGATAGTGAGTGGGGGCAGGGGCCTGCCGAAGCTGAGGGTGAGGCTCTTGAGGTTACATTGGAAGTCTAGGCCTAATAAGAGTGGCGCGCAGAGTTCGGGCAAAACGTAGATTTTGAATTTTGAGTAGCTAGCACCTCGGATTATGAGTGTCGTGGCGGTGCGCCCCTGGATCTGGACCGAATGGGAGCCTGAAGCAAGCGAGATAGTTTGCTACACGGGGAAAACGGGGAGCGAACAGCGTCTTACTAGGTCTGTATGTATGAAGCTCCCAGTGCTCCCAGAGTCGAAGAGGCATGGCGTTTTGTACCTGTTGATTTGAACCTCTGCCATCGAATTTCGCAGATGCTTTGGGCGTGATTGGTCCAGGGTGACTGCGCTGAGTTGCAGGTAGTTGGCGGCTCGATCAGCTGTGCCGGAGTGGCCCCGTGATGACTGCCCTCTGAGTTCATTGTCGTATTCTTCCGATGAGGTGTCCGAGCGCGGAGATGCAGGTCGGGCCCGTGGATCGCACGTGGCGGGTGGCGAGGAAGATGGCGTCCAAGATGGCAGCCCCCATGAGTCGCACGTGGCCGGCCACAAGGTGGAGGTTTGCAAAGATGGCGGCCCCCATGGATCGCACGTGGCTGGAGGGGGCGGAGTCAGGGCACAGGCCGCAGCGTTTCGGGCCCCGCGGGTGAGGGGAGCGATTACTTCATGCCACTGGGGAGTTGGAAGCTGGGGCCCTTGTAGCGAGGCACACTCTTGCGTAATGGCCTTTCCGCCCGCAGATGCTGCAGGTCGCGTTGCGGGCCGGGCAGTGCTGCCGCGGGTGCTGGTTCTGGCCGCAGAAATGGCAGGCTGGAGCAGCATAGTGGCTGGCTGGGGCAGCATGGTGGCTGGACGGCCGCGTAGCACAGGCCTGGGGGAGTCGCTGGTCGGGGGCCCATGGTTGGATTGCGGGGTCCGCGGGGAACAGGTTAAGGCTGCAGAAAGAGACCTCCATCGTGGTAGCAGCTTCCACAGTCGTTTCTAAGTCTTGGGCCCCCTTTTCCAGCAATCGTTGGCGCACATAATTAGACCCGAGGCCCCCTACAAAAACATCGCGTACTGCAAGTTCTCTGTGTTCAGCCGCGGTAACTGCTTGATAATTACAGTCATTGAACAAATTATTGAGTTCCCATAGAAATTCGGCGAGTGATTCTGTAGGCCGCTGGCGGCGAGTCGTGAACACATGGCGTGCGTAAACTTCGTTAATGGGCCTAACATATATCTTATCGAGTACTGCTAGCGCCGCAGTATATGAACCAGCCGAGTTTAGTTGTGTAGAGATTCTGTGGCTCACCCTCGCGTGCAGTAGACTCAACTTCTGTTCCTCTGTTGTTTTGGCTGTGCTCGCTTCTGCCAGATAGGCCTTGAAGCACCGCAGCCAGTGGGAGAAGATTTCTTTAGCCTCTGCATCCTGCGGGTCGAGTTCCAGGCGTCCAGGCTTGAGGGAAGATTCCATAATCGATCTTGCTGTTCTTAAGTCGATTAAATTGATGGAACCATCAATTCACCAGACACGTGTTTCCGATATGAATATAGGCTTTAATCGACTTACTACAGAGCCAGTCTGTTACCCGTTGATGAACTCTCAGTGAACTGCAGGCTAACTCTGGACAAGGGTATTTATACAGCAGCACTAGGGGGAGGAGTCGTGGGCGGAGCCACGGGTGGAGCCCTGTACAATCTCCTGAGTATTCCCAGAGCTACTCCCCCTAGTGGTCGGATAACGCTACTGCGCTTACAAAGACAGTGTGAATTATCATATTACATTCACCACAGTCCTGAGGCTGTCCCAGCGGTGTGCGGGTACTCCTCGATGATGCCGTTTTGGAGGGGACGGAGCCGATTCGGTTGTGAACAGAGAGTCTCTGCCCGATTGCCGATTATGATATCGGCGTCGGGCAATGAAGAATCCCGCCCCTATACTTTGGCTCATTGACATTTGTCTGCTAAAATATCTGTGTGGAGGATTGTATAACATCGTCAAATTCTGGTTGCCACCGATACCTTGATTTCACAATGGTGACCTAAGGGTAGTTTACACATTAGTCAATATAGTTAACATGTGACAGCATGATAATTACTTTAGCAAATAAATTATTGACAATTTCCATTATATTCATCAATCTAAGCTAAACCTTGCATCATCGAAGACTATTCCAAAAAATGACAATGGCCAGTAATTCATGTATACTTTTGTGGCAAAAATATAACATATATTAGCTGCGAGTTACTGTCACACTGCATAGACATAAAAATCAAATTTGCTCAGAGGAAATGCTAAGTTGTGATACTCAATAGACTCAAAGCAGATATCAGGCAGGATTCTCCGACCACCCCCCCCCCCATTGGCTCTGAGAATCGCCGGGGGGTGGCGTGAATCCCGCCCCGCCATCGGCTGCCGAATTCTCTGGCGGCGGGGATTTGCTGGGGCCGGGAATCGCGCCGCGCCGGCGGCCGTTGGCAGCCCCCCCCCCCCGGTGATTCTCCACCACACGATGGGCCAAGCGGCCGCCCGTTTTCAGCCGGTCCTGCCGGTTTAAATCAAACCAGGTCCGTACTGGCGGGACCTGGCCCTACGGGTGGCCTGCAGAGTCCTCGGGGGGGGGGCTCGGGTGTGCCCCCACGGTGGCCTGGCCCACGATCGGGTCCCACGCAGGCCTGTGCTGGGGGGGGCACTCTTTCCCTCCGCGCCGGCTGCTGTCAACCTCCGCCATGGCCGGCGTGGAGAATAACCACTCTGCGCATGCGCTGGGATGATGGCAGCAGACGCTGGAGCTCCCACAAATGCGCAAACTTGCGCCGGCCGGCGGAGGCCCTTCAGAGTTGGTTGTCACGGTGCCAAGCCCTTCGATGCCGGCTGGCGTGGTGCCAACCCCGCCGGCCTCGCCCATGAAGGTGCGGAGGATTCCCACTCCTGGGCGCCGGTATGGCCCACCCCGCCGGGTAGAGGAGAATCCCGCGCATCATGTTTTCATAAATAGCTTAAGCCTTTCAATTCAAATATAAATAGCTTATAGGGTTTGTTTCAATATATGCTTGTCTCGCAATTCTATTCGAATCAAAGTGATAAACAGTAACATTTTCTGTATGTCGAGTACATTTTGAAAGTATCTCAACCTCCCTTGTTCCAAATGAGTAGTACATTAAAAGAGCAATCCTCATCACTATATTTTGGCTTATTAGTTATACCATGTATTAGTTATTAGTTTTATGGACTTATTAGTTATACCATGTATACAATAAGACTTACTTTGATTCCAGAATTAATACCCCACTAACTAACGGAGGTTGACAGCAGCCGGCGCGGAGGGAAAGAGTGCCCACACGGCACAAGCCTGCCCGCGGATTGGTGGGTCCCGATCGTGGGCCAGGCTACCGTGGGGGCACACCCGGGGCCAGATTCTCTCCCCCCCCCCCCCCCCGAGGACTCTGCAGGCCACCCATAAAATGCCTCAACTACAGTTTATAGGGTATTTAATTCATGATCTTTCAAAGAAGGTGATGAGTGGGAAGATGAAAATACTGGAAAAACCAGAATATTGAAATATAGATATACTAAAGCAAAGAGATCCAAATCAGTCAGGGTTTGGTTCATGCTGACGTTTAATACAGCAAAATGAAGGTGGACAGTGAAGCCTGTAATCACTGGCAGCGAAATTACAGATTTGCAGTAGTTGTTTGTTCAATAAATCTGTTTAACAGTTTATAGCTTAACCTATGCTTTAGGGGTGGGTTTATCTTACTCCCTTTTAAAATCAAAGACGATCACACAATGGTGAATGCTATAAGCAATACCTGAGGCACGATAATGGGGCATTTGTGTTCACCTTCCACACTCATTGCAATAACCTGAATACTGGGCATCTAAAAGATACTTTCTAGTATGAATCGGGGTGGGGAAATCTTTTACAACACTGCTCTGTTGAGCCTGTAAAAAACATCTGGAGTAAAGCCCCCAAATTAAACAGTATATTAAAAACAATTCAAACTTTGCAGAACAGTGATTAAAACACATGATAATTATATAGTGATGGGTTCTTTACAAAAGCTGGACTAATCAATATCTTGCTACACGAGTTTGTGAATTAAATGATATAATGGCACACTTTTTATTTTTGCCATTGTAGTTCGAAAATGGTCAAATAATTAATATGACTAGAATTATCTCACTTTAAACAAGCAAAGAATTTGTATTGAAATGCACAATTCAACTTTAAAACAACAGCAGATACTCTTACGTTGGCCATACTGCTCCACAGGTCTTCATTCTTAGCATTTTTGTAGCTGTATTTTCGAAGGTAATGAACTAAGCCTCTTTGGAAAACCTCCTCCGTCAGAAAATTTCTCAACATGTGCAGAATGCAAGCTCCCTACATTTAATAAGTTGTAAAATGTGAGTTACATATAAGGTATGCATTTAAAGGAGTGTGTATAATAGAAAATAAAGTTTATTCAAACCAACTTTGAAGATCAAAAGCCAAGGCTAGCTTTCTGTTACACCTCTAAAAATAGTCTATTTCCTACTCCCACCTCAAAATTTGCTAAAGTTTGCACACACATACAAGGCAGCATGGTTGTACAGTGCTTAGCAATGTCGCTTCACAGCGCAAAGGATCCGGGTTCGATTCCCGGCTTGGGTCACTGTCTGTGCAGAGTCTGCACGTTCGCCTCGTGTCTGTGTGGGTTTCTTCCTGCAAGTCTCGAAAGGCATGCTTGTTCGGTGAATTGGACATTCTGAATTCTCCCTCTGTGTACGCCGTAGTGTGGCGACTAGGGGACTTTCACAGTAACTTCATTGCAGTGTTATTGTAAGCCTACTAATGACACTAATAAAGATTATTATTATAAAAGAACTCTTAAATAATATCAAAAGAAGACAAAATGGAATTATTGTTAACCATGTTAACCATACAGAATGTTTGGAGTGCCTGATCACCTCTAGGAGGATATATGAAGCCCTCTCGAAGCTAGAGGCTTTTCACAGTAACTTCATTTATGCCTACTTGTGACAATAAGCAGTTATTATTATTATTATTACATGAAGAAGAGCAAGACACCGCTAGTGAGGGAAGCATCTAGGCAACGTCAAATACTGACTTAACCAGAACTCCAACAATGAGGTTATCCATTGTTGTTACGACTGGAATGTTTGGAATACCATGGTCACCAATGCCACTTGGCATGGCACTTAGACAATGTTGACTTAAGGTTGGGGAACATAAAAAAATAGAAGGAGTAGGCCATTTTGCCCGTCATGCATTCAACTTATTATTGGCTGATCTTTAACCACAAAGCCATTTTTCCACAGTATCCCCATATCCCTTTGTCATCTTTAATATCTCGCCATCTATCGATCTCTGTTTTGAACATACTCAATGACTGAGCCTCCAAATCCCTCAAGGGTCGAGAATTCCAAAGATTCATCACCCTCTGAGTGAAGAGAGTGTCTCATCCCAGTCCTAAATAGCCTACCTCTTATTCTAAGATTTTGTGCCCCTGGTTCTGGACATTCCTCCCCAAGCAATGGGAAATGTCCTTCCTGCTTCTACCCTGTCGCATCCTCTAAGAATTTTGTAGATTTCAATGAGACCACCTCTCATTCTTCTGAACTCTACACCACATAGGCCCAGATTCCTCAATTGCTACTCATAGGAAGATCTCACCATCCCATCAACCAGTCTGCTGAACTTTTGTTGTATCTTCAACTTCACTGAAGTATTAGACAGCTAAAGAAAGCTGTAAAGTACAGTGAAAATAAATCTTCATAAACATTTGAAAGAAGTCCATAGATGTGAGTGGGTGCCACTTGGGTGCCATCTGGAGCCTCACTGTTGACGTCCAGTCATCTGGGCTTCAGAGGAGGTCCATCACATTCAATTGGGGTGCATATAGAAAACTCACCTTGCCTAAAGGCTGAAAAAGGTATGCTGTCACCACTGATAGTGTGGCTTCCCCATGTTTGGGGAAATTTCTTTTATGATAAAATCTCAGTCTCTTCAAGGATCCAGGCATGGTTTACACTCTTGACCTTTTGAGTGGGTCTCACTTGTGTTACCTTTATGCCTGCTTTCACTTGGCATACCAACTGCCAATCATCCCATTACCAACTAAGTGGCTGAGGACATGGACAGTCCAACATTTGAAAAAAAAATGAAAAGAAAATCGCTTATTGTCACAAGTGTGCTTCAAATGAAGTTACTGTGAAAAGCCCCTAGTCTCCACGTTCCGGCACCTGTTCAGGGAGGCTGGTACGGGAATTGAACCCGCACTGCTGGCCTGCCTTTGTTCTGCTTTAAAAGCCAGCTATTTAGCCCTGTGCTAGACCAGCCCCTGACCCAGCTTGGCGACCCAACTTGGCCCCCTCTTCCTCACTGGCTTTGTCATGGATAGGAGAGGCTGCATTACTGGGTTGCATAGTGGCATAGTGGTTAGCACTTCTGCCTCACAGCGCCAGGGACCCAGTTTTGATTCCAACCCCAGCTGACCGTCTCTGTGGAGTTTGCACTTTCTTCCGTGTCTTCATGTGTTTCCTCCAAGTGCCCCAGTTTCCTCAACAGTCCAAAGATATGCAGGTTGGTGGATTGACTATGCTAAATTACCCCTTAGTGTCCAAAGTTTAGATAGGGTTACGGGGATCGGGTGGGGGATTGGGCCTAGGTAGGGTACTCTTTCCGAGGGTCGGTGCAAATTCAATGGACTGAATGTCTTCCTATAGCTACTAAAAAAGCTATAAAGAAGAGTAAGATAGAGTATGAGAGTAAACTTGCTCAGAATATAAAAACAGACAGTAAAAGTTTTTACAAATATATAAGACAAAAAAGAGTGGCTAAGGTAAATATTGGTCCTTTAGAGGATGAGAAGGGAGTTTTAATAATGGGAAATGAGGAAATGGCTGAGGAACTGAACAGGTTTTTTGGGTCGGTCTTCACAGTGGAAGACACAAATAACATGCCAGCGACTGATAGAAATGAGGCTATGACAGGTGAGGACCTTGAGAGGATTGTTATCACTAAGGAGGGAGTGATGGGCAAGCTAATGGGGCTAAAGGTAGACAAGTCTCCTGGCCCTGATGGAATGCATCCCAGAGTGCTAAAAGAGATGGCTAGGGAAATTGCAGATGCACTAGTGATAATTTACCGAAATTCACTAGACTCTGGGGTGGTCCCGGTGGATTTGAAATTAGCAAACGTGATGCCACTGTTTAAAAAAGGAGGTAGGCAGAAAGCAGGAAATTATAGGCCAGTGAGCTTAACTTCGGTAGTAGGGAAGATGCTGGAATCTATCATCAAGGAAGAAATTGCGAGGCATCTGGATAGAAATTGTCCCATTGGGCAGACGCAGCATGGGTTCGTAAAGGGCAGGTCATGCCTAACTAATTTAGTGGAATTTTTTGAGGACATTACCAGTGCAGTAGATAACCGGGAGCCGATGGATGTGGTATATCTGGATTTCCAGAAAGCCTTTGACAAGGTGCCACACAAAAGGTTGCTGCATAAGATAAAGATGCATGGCATTAAGGGTAAAGTAGTAGCATGGATAGAGGATTGGTTAATTAATAGAAAGCAAAGAGTGGGGATTAATGGGTGTTTCTCAGGTTGGCAATCAGTAGCTAGTGGTGTCCCTCAGGGATCCGTGTTGGGTCCACAATTGTTCACAACTTACATAGATGATTTGGAGTTGGGGACCAAGGGCAATGTGTCCAAGTTTGCAGATGACACTAAGATGAGTGGTAAAGCGAAAAGTGCAGAGGATACTGGAAGTCTGCAGAGGGATTTGGATAGGTTAAGTGAATGGGCTAGGGTCTGGCAGATGGAATACAATGTTGACAAATGTGAGGTTATCCATTTTGGTAGGAATAACAGCAAACGGGATTATTATTTAAACGATAAAATATTAAAGCATGCCGCTGTTCAGAGCGACTTGGGTGTGCTAGTGCTTGAGTCACAGAAGGTTGGTTTACAAGTGCAACAGGTGATTAAGAAGGCAAATGGAATTTTGTCCTTCATTGCTAGAGGGATGGAGTTTAAGACTAGGGAGGTTATGTTGCAATTGTATAAGGTGTTAGTGCGGCCACACCTGGAGTATTGTGTTCAGTTTTGGTCTCCTTACTTGAGAAAGGACGTACTGGCGCTGGAGGGTGTGCAGAGGAGATTCACTAGGTTAATCCCAGAGCTGAAGGGGTTGGATTAGGAGGAGAGGTTAAGTAGACTGGGACTGTACTCGTTGGAATTTAGAAGGATGAGGGGGGATCTTATAGAAACATTTAAAATTATGAAGGGAATAGATAGGATAGATGCGGGCAGGTTGTTTCCACTGGCGGGTGACAGCAGAACTAGGGGACATAGCCTCAAAATAAGGGGAAGTAGATTTAGGACTGAGTTTAGGAGGAACTTCTTCACCCAAAGGGTTGTGAATCTATGAAATTCCTTACCCAGTGAAGCAATTGAGGCTCCTTTATTACATGTTTTTAAGGTAAAGATAGATAGTTTTTTGAAGAATAAAGGGATTAAGGGTTATGGTGTTCGCGCCGGAAAGTGGAGCTGAGTCCACAAAAGATCAGCCATGATCTAATTGAATGGCGGAGCAGGCTCGAGGGGCCAGATGGCCTACTCCTGCTCCTAGTTCTTATGTTCTTTTGCACTGTAAGGATTTTATGATTCTATTTACAAATTGTCTCCCAACGCCAGAACTCAGAGGTTGGGATGGTGCTGGAAGTATCACGGAACTTTGGTTACCAGACAGTTTAAAATTGAAAGAAAAGTTATATATTTCATCCAAGAGACAAATGAAGTGTATTGTAACGATGAGCGTAACAATCTCGGAGCACAGAGAAGGTGTAATGCATTTCAAAAAAATTGATTTCATAGAATTAAGTTGATAGCTGTATTTATGTATTGCTGATATGTTCTAATAGGAAGACAGTTGTTATGAACAGTACACACACAGTCTCTGCTTTGTAGCAAATGGTCTGTTATTAATTGAAAGTTTGTTAATCTAAGAAGAAAAAGCAACTGAAAAGAAAAAGCAACAGTCTGTGACATCCCCAGAGATGCAGCCCCAGGATACCAGAGGAAAGCAAACCAGAGAAGGCGAAAGCAGACCAACCTATTCCAAAAAGAGAACTCATTTATCTAATAATAATCTTTATTGTCACAAATAGGCTTATTAACACCGCAATGAAGTTACTGTGAAAAGCCCTTAGTCGCCACAGTACAGCGCCTGTTCGGGTACACGGAGGGAGAATTCAGCATGTCAAAATTACCGAACTGCTTATGTTCTCATTAAAATGCTCTTAATACTGGAACCTAGCAATCAGTGATACCTAAATTCAGACTGCAAATTGTATTTCAATCTCAAACACTGAAGATTCCTCAGTCTACAGGAAACTCGTTGATTGCTGCAATATTCAGACAAATAAAGCACAATTGTAATTTGACTTTAGATGTTACTGACCGATGGTAAATATTTTAAAAATTTATTGTAATCATTAAATCATGTAGTTTTAATTTATTCAACTTGAACTTCACCTTTGTGCAAGTAGAAGTTTACTAGTCAGCCCAGTGTTGTACTCTGGTATTTCTATGATTGATTTATCTTGGTTAGCCTTCAATGTACCTCGGTGTTGGGTATGTGGGATAAAGGTAATCTAATTTAGGCATCTTTTAAACCTTAAAACATAAAAGATTGTTCTCTTCCAATCTACCAATGTCTTCATGTTAGGATGATGGGATGGTATAATTAATCTGATACTTGTGTTCTTAATGAATGTGACTACATATTAAATTTCTTGATACAATGTTGCTTACACATTATGTGCGATTTAGCCTTAATCTATCCAACAATATCTCTTGGGATACTGGCTTGACTAGCAGCAATAGTTAATGATTTAAGTCTGGAAATAAGTCAACATTAGACAACACACTCCAGTCACTACCCTAAGTACCTTGTCATAAGAGAGGGTATCAAACATTTCCTTTATCTGAGTCGGATTTTCTGCAGAGGTAGATATGGGACGCGATGAATTCATTGAATCTCTTCCCATTGCTCCAAAACATGTGTTCAAAAAATAATCATCCTGGAAAGATCCAAACCATTAAAATAAAGAATTAAACATAGTCACATATCCTACAAAATACGAATTAAACAGAGTCACGTATCCTGCAATAAAGTGACCAATAGTGAGAAAGGTTTACTCACAACTTGCAGCTCTGGATAAGTGGAATCAACAGAGACAAACTCCATGTACCTAGCAAATCCTTCATTCAGCCAGATGTCATTCCACCACTCCATTGTTACCAAGTTACCAAACCACTACAGAAAAACAAGATATTCATTAGGGATCCAATAAGCACTTTTTTTTTTAATTGTCATTTCTAATTCCATATTTATTGCAGTGATGTTTGTAAATCTCCACTGAGCAGATGGATATTGATTAATATTTTCAAGGTCATGCTTTCAATTTCAAAAGTGAAACACAAGGGTCCTTAAAAGAACTACATACCCACTTCTCCACAAATGGACCATGGTGTGATAAGACACAGATTCCAATTTGAAAGTAGTTTCCTGTTATAAATTTTTTTATTGGATTTTGTACAAGTTATAGATGCAAAGCAAGACACATAGGCTCTGGGAAATATAATCGGATGGGAGAGGTCTTTCTTGCCCTCTCTTCTATTCTCTCCATTTTACCGGTCATCGAACTGGGGTTGAGGGGGCATCCCTAATGCAGTCGCCTTAGCATCCGCCATTGCTCGTTTCCCCCTCCCACTTTTCTTTGCGTTCTCTCGTCGTGCTGTTATCTTCCCCTGTGCTCTCTCTCTCTCTCTCTCTCTTTCCCCCCCCCCCCCCCCCCCCCGCCTCCCTGTTTTGTTATTTTATCAGTTCCCCCTTCTGGCTCCCCTTTTTTGTTCTTCCCACCCCTTCCCCCCCTCCCCTCCCCTCCTCTCCCCCTCCCCCTCCTCTCCCCCTCCCCCTCCTCTCCCCCTCCCCCCCTCTCCCCCACTCTCCCCCCCCCTCCCCTCCCCCCCTCCCCCCCCCTCCCCCTCCCCCTCTCCCTCCCCCCCCCTCCCCCTCCCCTCCCCCCCTCCCCTCCCCCTCCCCTCCCCCCTCCCCTCCTCCCCCCCTCCCCTCCCCCTCCCCTCCCCCCCCCTCCCCTCCCCCCCCTCCCCTCCCCTCCCCCTCCCCTCCCCTCCCCCTCCCCTCCCCCCCCCTCCCCTCCCCCCCCCTCCCCTCCCCCCCCCTCCCCTCCCCCCCCCTCCTCCCCTCCCCTCCCCCTCCCCCCCTCCCCCTCCCCCTCCCCTCCCCCCCTCCCCTCCCCTCCCCCTCCCCCCCCCTCCCCTCCCCCCTCCCCTCCCCCTCCCCCCCCCCCTCCCCTCCCCCCCCTCCCCTCCCCCCCTCCTCCCCTCCCCTCCCCCTCCCCCCCTCCCCCTCCCCCTCCCCTCCCCCCTCCCCTCCCCTCCCCCTCCCCCCCCTCCCCTCCCCCCCTCCCCTCCCCCTCCCCCCCCCTCCCCTCCCCCCCTCCCCTCCCCTCCCCCTCCCCCTCCCCCCCCCTCCCCTCCCCCCCTCCCCTCCCCCCCTCCCCTCCCCCTCCCCCCCCCCTCCCCCTCCCCCTCCCCTCCCCCCCCCCTCCCCCCCTCCCCCTCCCCCTCCCCTCCCCCTCCCCCCCCCTCCCCTCCCCCCCTCCCCCTCCCCTCCCCCTCCCCCCCCCTCCCCCTCCCCCCCTCCCCTCCCCCCCCTCCCCTCCCCTCCCCCCCCCCCTCCCCTCCCCCCCCCCCCCTCCCCTCCCCTCCCCCCCCCCCCTCCCCTCCCCCCCCTCCCCTCCCCCCTCCCCTCCCCCCCCTCCCCTCCCCTCCCCCTCCCCTCCCCCCCCTCCCCTCCTCCCCTCCCCCTCCCCCCTCCTCCCCTCCCCTCCCCCTCCCCTCCCCCCCTCCCCCCCTCCCCTCCCCCTCCCCCCTCCCCCCCTCCCCCCCTCCCCCCCTCCCCTCCCCCCCTCCCCTCCCCCCCTCCCCTCCCCCTCCCCTCCCCCTCCCCTCCCCTCCCCCTCCCCTCCCCCTCCCCTCCCCCTCCCCTCCCCTCCCCCCCTCCCCCTCCCCTCCCCCTCCCCCCCCCTCCCCCTCCCCCTCCCTCCCCCCCTCCCCCTCCCCCCTGCTCCCGTATTCAGCAGCCCCTTTTGACTACACTCTGTGATCCAAATCTTGATCCATTTCAAAACCTACCATCCCAAAGACCCCCAACCCGAAGATCCCAATCTCTCTCTAACCCCTCCCCCGAAATTCAGCCACAGAAGACCCTGGGCGGGATTCTCTGACCCCGCGCCGGGTCGGGGGGGGGGCGTTCCAGGCAATGCCGCTCCAACGATCCTCCAGTGACCGGAGAATCGGCGCGGTTGGCGCGGCGCTGGTTATGGGGTCATTGAAAGAACCACCCACCCTGGAGATTCTCCCCGCGCGAAGGGCCGAGTGCCCGCTGAGTTAGGCCGAGTCCCGCCGGCGCTGTTCTCGTATGGTCCTGCCCGGCGGGACCTCGGCGTTCATGTTGCGGGGGCGGCCTTGGGGGCGAGGGGGGAATCCGACCCCGGAGGGGCCTCCACGATCGGCAGGTGGACTTATCCTGGTGGGGGCCTAGGTTCCTCCGCGCCAGGCCCCTGTAGCTCTCCGCGATGTTGCGTCAGGGCAAGTGCGTGGAAGGAAACCCACACACATGCGTGAACCTGCGCCGGCCGTAGCGCGCATGCGCGAACTCGCGCCCACTGTAGCGCGCATGCGCGGACCCACAGCGCCCGTTTTGACACCCATATCAGCAGCTGGAGCAGTGTGAGGCTCTCCAGCGCCGTGCTGGCCCCCTGTATGGCGCAGGATCACTGCTCTTGGGGGCCTGTTGACGCCGTCGTAAAACACTCCGGCGTTTACGACGGTGTCAACACTTAGCCCCTGGATCAGAGAATCCCACCCCCTGATCTTTCCCCAAATTTCTGACACAATTCCTACAAAACTGATCATTCTCCAACTCTATTGACCCAAACACCAAGACCCTGAATTCTCCCCAATCCCCCCAATCCAAACACTCCCAATTTCTCCTAAATCCTCAACCCCAATCCTGGAGGCCTCTGATCTCTTCCAACATCCCCTACCCAAGCCTCAAAAACCCTGATTTCTCCTCGCGTCCCCCAACCAAACCAAATCCAGAAGACTCCAATCTCTCTCTAACTTCCTGATCCGAATATCCCGTGGATTTGCTGTTCGAGCTGGCACTTAGCTGCTGGAATGGAGAATCCAGTCATAAGTTTCAGGAATGGAGAATCCAGCCCATTGTTTCTAGTTTGGATGACTCTATGCCAAAGCTGGAGAGAACTGGAAATAGGATGACATTTATGCTGTTGCGGGAGTGATGGGAGACGACACCTCTGATCTCTTTGAAAAATCCCCTACCCAAACACCCGTCATCGTCATTACCATTTGCATTCCCTTTTGTCCACGCCATCTTTGTCAATCTCCACCTATCACCGGTCTTTTATCCAGCCCCACTGCTCCATGCTTCCCCCACACCACCTCCTCCCCGACCCACCCACCATACACATGAGTAGAAATATCATCCTATTTCCAATTCTCTAAAGTATTTCAAGAATTTGGTAAAATATTGTTCAGCAAGTTTATCCAGTGAATACCCAGCAATATAGAGAAAGTGGCTTAAAATTCAATTTGTAATCTGTGATAAATTCCTGTTACAAGCAGCTTCAGCTGTATGAAGATCACTTGGGGGCGGCACGGCTGTTAGCACTGCTGCCTCACGGTGCCAAGGACCCGGGTTCAAACCCTGCCCCGGGTCACTGTCCATGTGGAGTTTGCACATTCTCCCTGTGTCTGTGTGGGTCTCACCCCCACAACCCAAAAAAATGTGCAGGATAGATGGATTGGCCACGCTAAATTGACCCTTAATTGGAAAAAAAAAGAATTGGGTACTCAAAATTTTTATTTTTTTAAATTAAGAACACTTGTGCCATGGATCCAATTGTTGGAACTATCAAATGCTAGCAGCATGAGTGGAGAGCAATTCTACAAGGCAAGCCCTTGTGGGGAAACTGGAAATTATCTCATTTATTACAAAAGATGCATAAAGTTAATTTACAGGAGAATGATCAATACACTTAGAATATTTTAAAATATTCTAATCCTGAGAAAAAAAGACGTGAATTTATACAGCACCTTTCATGAGCATGGGACATACCAAAGCTAACGAAGTACTTTTCAAGTTTCGTTACTCTTGACATGTGGGAGATGAAGCATCCAATTTTGCAAACAACAAGCTTCCACAATCAGCAATCTGATAATCACCAGATAATCTGTTGCAATTCTGGATGAGGACACTAGGGATAACTCGCAAGCTCTTCTTCAAAATAGTGTCATGGGAAGGCAGACAAGGCCTCAGATGAACATCTCATCTGAAAGATGGCACCTCTCCATTAGAACTGCTTTGGAGTGTCAGCTGAGGTTTTTTGTGCTCAAGTCCTGGAATGGAAGCCAATGCTTCAACAGAACTATGGCTACACAAAAAGCATGTTCAGTAACTAAGATGGTGACGAATCTGCATTTTGAAATCTTAAACCAGTTGAACACTTTATTGGATATTTTCCTGGAACATTTTGTATCCCCTTCAAGCTAAAATAATAAACAAAACCGAACAAGCACGTAATGAGAATCCATGCTCTGGATCAATGTCTTTTGAGTGAACCTGTTATTGAACTTGATTAGCGGACTATAAAAAATTACAATGGAGCTGTAGTTGCATAATGTACAACAAATTTTGTTAACTATTATGTACTAGATACAAAACAATTTGGTGGAATTATGAAACCAAATAGTATGCAAGAAATTCATGAAATTGGGTACAGGCCGTTATCAATACAGATTACATGAGGCAGATTACATAAAGCTGACAGTACCTGATGAGCCAGTTCATGACCTATCACCATGGTAATCCACAGTTTATCTGATGCTGAGGAAGTTTGAGGATGATACAGCAGAGATGTCTCCCTGTACGTTGTTAAACCCCAGTTCTCCATGGCTCCCGACTGAAAATCAGGAATCGCAACTAAATCTAAAAATACAACATTTCTCATTGTATTATCTCTTAACGTGTTTCTTCATTTATATTTTGTATCGAGTACAATACCACAATGTAAGATCTTAAAGAGAAACCGTATTCAACAAGTTACACTTATTTTGAAATTTTTAACACAGCAAAATTTTCCCTGGCACTTCAAAGAACTTCATAGGTTTTCCAGTGCAGAAGAAGGCCATTCAGCCCATCTAATCTGCACCGGCCCTTGGAAAGAGCACCCTACTTAAGTCCACACTTCCACCCTATTCCCATAAACCAGTAACGCCACCTAACATTTTTGGATACGAAGGGCAATTTAGCATGGCCAATCCACCTGTACATCTTTGGACTGTGGGAGGAAATTGGAGCACCCAAAGGAAACCCACGCAGACACAGGGAGAACGTGCAGACTCCGCACAGACATTGACCCAAGCTAGCAATGGAACCTGGGACCCTGGAGCTGTGAAGCAAAACTGCTAACCACTGTGCTACTGTGCCACCCACTTGCATTTATATAGTGTCTTTCAGAACCATAGGATATTCCAAAGCACTTTACAGCCAAAGTACATTTGAAGTGCAATCGCTGAAGAGATCGGACACCACTCCAATAGTTTCTCAGCCTTTGCTCCCCTATCCAATATCCTGCCTTGTGATCCCTCTCATAACTTCTTCCCTCATCTGGACCTTTTTGGCACCAATTTTCCTATACCTTTCTAACATGTTTGGCCTTATTGTACAGTATCCTTTCTTCATATCTATATAGAAAACTTGTGTTTAACTTACCCTGCTTTGGAAGTGGGTAATAGATGTTGAAGTAATGTTCATAAAACTCTAATAATTTCACTGCAACCTCCAGTGCATAATGTGTTTGATTCCATTTATCTGGAGCAGCATATATAGACACCTGTTGGAATACAAAATTCACAAATAGAAGTCATATAACTAAGAAGCAATTATATGACAGAATGGGCAAGTCTTCAGAATGTGTTTCATTTTATTTGAAGGACAGCATCCCCTTCAAAGCTTCAGGGTTTAGATTTTCAAATGGTAGTATGAGCTGTAAGTCAAATGATCCTCAACACACAAAAAGTAGCAAATTCTTCCATTTGTGATTCCTGGCCTAGAAAATGGATTGCATTTGAATTCTCAAGCAGTACACGTGACTAAAGTTGTCAAAGGTAGGATCACAGGAAGTTATAGTTCCGGTGGCAGCCTTCACTAGTCCCTCTACAGAATACTGATTTAGTTGCCAAGTGCTCAAGTAGATCGACTGCAGAATGCAAGGTGCAAGTTGCGGTCAGAAACAAATTTTGCAAAGGCCAGCTCCAAAAAGCATTAAGATCTCAGTTGCACATGTGGAAAAGCAGATGTGCTTACCCTAGACAGTCATGCATGATGACCCTTTGCCAATATGGTTGGCTGTGCATTGCACCGTGGATTGAGAGAAAGCTTACTGTCCACCGTTTTGGACTTTGAACCAGTTCCATGGACAATCCAATTTCCAGGCTTTTTATGTCATTTACTATGTGGCTGAAGTTTTCCTACCAACACTGGGCAAACATGTATCAGGTAGCCGAAAATGGAAATGGAGGAACCGGAATTGAAATTTCCCAGCTGAATCCTGCTGGCTGCCTTTCTGACCAATGCAGGAAACTTGGTGGATTGCAACCCGATGCAAAGCCTTTAAATTTCTGCTTCAACTTTGACTTCCTGAGTTTAAGATCTCCAGTGAGGTGGGTGGGTTTCTGAAGCTTCCATGAAACATGTCAGGTCAGTCAATTTGTGAACCTGAGTGGAAGTCTGTCGTGCAGTCGAGAACCTTTTTGCATGAAAATTTAAAAGATGTTGCCGAATTCAAAATTCATAGTTAGATGCTGTGCAAGTCAAGTATACTTTTGATTAAACTCTTTCTTTAAAAGGTAATTGGCCATTAAATTAACCAGCATCATTTAATTACTCAAATGTAGAGCACTTCATCCAGTGGGTAAAGGACTCTTATGCAATCAACAGTATTGAGAATCAGATTAATCCAAATCCTGGGCGCGATTCTCCGAAATGGAGACTAAGTGTTTGCGGCGTTGTGAACGCGTCGCGTTTCACGACGGCTCGAAGGCGCGGGGACGACCTACGGCACTGGAGCAGTTCACGCTGCTCCAGCCTCCCTTCCCGGCGCCAAATGGGCGCCGCACCAACCAGTGCATGCGCAGGGGACTTCTTCAGCGGCCGGCCCCGACACAACATGGCATGGGGGTTCAGGGGCCGGCCGTGCAACAAAGTAGGCCCCGGGAGGGGGGGACGGTGCCCGATGACCGGTGGGCCTCGATCGCGGGCCAGACTCCATCGGAGGCCCCCCCCCCCCTCCCCCTCCGGTGAAGGAGCGCTTTTCCCCGCCCCACAGGCCATCGCCTGACCCTATGCACAGAGTTCCTACCGGCTGCAAGCAGGGGTGAACCGTGTCGGCGGGGCACTGCCGTTTCCGCGCGGCCGCTCGGTCCATCCGGACCGAAGAATTGGCGGCCGGCCGCGGACAGCGGCCCGCGACCGGTGCCGCGCCAGCGCAAATGACGCCAACTCTCCGCACCTCGGAGAATCGCGCGCCACCGTCGTGGCTTGGTTGCGGTGATTCTCCGGCCCGGCGCGGGGCTGGGAGAATCGCGTCCCACGTGTTTTGATTTTGGCATTCATTTAAAGTCCAGCCTTCTGTCGAGCCTTTCAAAAAACTGTCGAGTTGGCAAGCCATCTGTTCAGACAACTTCAAAGGCTCTAAACTAAATTCAGCTCTGGAGATTTTGTTGATGTAGTGTGCACTGTAATTTCAGTATAAATGCTTGGCTGAGTTCAAAGACTCGCTAATGGATTCATCAAAGCAAGGTTATTTAGGCAGTTGGCAAGGTAACTATGAGCTTTGCTTGACTGGCAGATTTTGACCATTTTATCTGATTATGTTTCTTTGAAGTGGTTTTTGAATGGCTGTCATTTATTTTGAGATTTATGAGTATTTAAGAGAAGCAAGTTATTTTTATAGGCGGAGTTTGTTTGACAGGTTTATGAGCATCTAAGAGGACTTTTTCTCTCCCGATTGGAGCTTGAATGGATGATTGTTTATATTGCAGGTTTCATGAGCATTTCAAAAACCTCCCAGTGTTATTTTTGGGCTCATGAGGTTTGTCCAGACTAGGTACTGGATGAGAAGGTGCAGAGGCTGTATTGGCGTATACAGGAGGCATAGAAGATTTGAGGGACATAGGGAATAGGTGGGGAGGGGGGTTGGAGGGCTGGGGGCCTAACAGTCAGGAATAGATGTCATAGTAAAGGGAGGTGGGCCTTCTAATCTGCGGACCTTGATCACTTGCCTCCATTCCCACCTTGGGCTTGCTTTAGGATGCTGCAGCCCTGACTCCAGCCAGACGCTGATTCCCCAGGGTAGGGGAATAACATTGCATGTAGGTTTATAAGAGAGGCAGGAAAATGGCTTGCTTCTTATACCTGCCCCAAGATATCTGTGTGAAGAATGGATCAGAAGTATTGGTAACTAATTTTTCATAGCCTACAGCCATGCAATGGTTCTGCTAACGGACCAGGGAACAACAGATTGCAAGTTCAAATTCCACCTATAGCAAGTTATGAACTCAATAAATCCTCTAATTATTAGGCTAGTACCAGGAGAAGAAAATACGAAAATATAAAAAGACAGTAAGAAAATTTGGTTAATTAAACCTGTCTCAAACTAATCATCAAGACTCCCAGTTTTCTCTCCCATCAACCCAATCCTGTCGTATTTGTTTGCAGCCTCCTTAGGAAGGGTTCCCTCACTGTCAGGTAATTAATGCCTGATTGAGGGACCCAATATCAGGAATGGGAGGTGGGTTTTTGCTGAGAGTCACCCCAGCCCAGTTTTCTGACCTCCCGGGTCCCTTTCCAGCCAACAATCCTTTCCCCGCAACCCCCATCGTGCCCTCACTCACCTGTGGCCTGGGTCCCTCATTGATCCCGGGCCTCTAGTTGGTGCACTACTGGCAGCTGTCACCACTTGGTAATGCTGATGGTAACTGGGCTCTTCCAGCCTCTGACTGACCAGAGCTCTGAGGAGCATTGCGATTCTGGTACTCAGGGTGCTTGATCTTGGAGAAGGCCAGACATGATCACTGGTGGGCTTTCCTCAAAGGAGGTGAGACAGAGTTTCAATCCATTCTTCAGCTGCCGGGTG
Organism: Scyliorhinus canicula; assembly: GCF_902713615.1. Classification (NCBI taxonomy): domain Eukaryota; kingdom Metazoa; phylum Chordata; class Chondrichthyes; order Carcharhiniformes; family Scyliorhinidae; genus Scyliorhinus; species Scyliorhinus canicula. The sequence goes on from NC_052153.1 coordinate 128,023,040, forward strand.
AGATCCCCATTGCTTAGATTAAATTCTGCCTGCGTTTAACACCATATTTACCTAAAAGATTCTGTGATGACTCTTGTGTGCATTATGGATTGACATACAAGAGGCAACAGAAACAAGTGGATGTTGATGTATTATAGGTCACTTCAAGAAGTACGCACATTTTAAGGGCAGCACGGTGGCACAGTGGTTCGCATTGCTGCCTACGGCGCTGAGGACCCGGGTTCGAATCCCGGCCCTGGGTCACTGTCCGTGTGGAGTTTGCACATTCTCCCCGTGTCTGCGTGGGATTCGCCCCCACGACTCAAAGATGTGCAGGTTAGGTGAATTGGCCACGCTAAATTGCCCCTTAATTGGAAAAAATAATTGGGTACTCTAAATTTTTTTTAAAAAGAAGTACGCACATTGTTATTGTTACAACCATCTTTATTATTTTACAGGAGAGAGTTTCTCAAGCTGATTCTCCCAGTAAGTCAAATGAATAGCCACCATCCATACCCACAAGAAGGGTTTTTGGAGGCAATCATCATTGGGTAGAGGGAGCAGGACAGAGGATATCCAAGATTTCTTTGCCGGGCCCAGAGGAGATTTCCTGCTCTTCTCTGGCCCACAAAGAAACCTTGAATAAAATATTTAATGAAACTTTCCTCGGCCTCTTCTGGAGCAGATTCTATTTCCTGTCTGCTCGTCAATGGGCTTCGCTGCTTTTAACATCATGTCAGAATCTGAATGATGTCATTGGATTTAGATATTTAATTATTGATATGGTCCCTGTCAGTTAAATAATGGTGAGAGCAACTGCTTTGACAATACACAGGTAAACACTCAGCTGCTATTTTAACTACCAAACTATCCCATTTTGATTTAGAGTTGGCCTTTTAGTCAAAAAGAAAAACACATAGATGAAGGTAACAGCCAAACCATAAATAATGGTCATAATGGAAAAAGTGGAAAGAAACATCTGAAAATGGCATTAATTTTAGATTCCAAAAGGGCAGCTTGTTCTCTTTAACTTTTAAACCAGTTTAATGTGTAGCTTAATGATAGGACTGATGTGAAGTTTACTGTCCTTGAACAAATACCCAGAAATTGAGGAAGTTACATTCAGATTCTTTAAAGCGGAAGAGTATTGACTCTAATACAAAGCTCACCTTAATTCCTGTTGATGTTACTGCACTGACAGATGTAAAGTCACAGATAATGAAGGCCACCAAATATGTGCTCATCCTTACACTCACATCGAAATGATCTTCGAAAATGTCTCCTACCAGAAAAGATTTAATCTACAAAAAAAAAATCAATTTTTTTCAGGGAAGACACCAGGATATGTTTGAAATGGAGTAGTTCCTACTCTTTTCTGAGAGATCTGGAGATTTTACATTTATCACTATGTTATGATCAAAATGTACCTGTTAGATACCTGGGGTGAGATTCTCCGACCCCCCCCGTCGGGTGGGAGAATCACCGGGGGTCGGCATGAATCCCGCCCCAGCCGTCCTCCTAATCCCCCCCCCCATCCCCCCCTCTCCCCCCCCAATCCCCCCCCCCCCCCGGCCAAAAAAAGCAGCCCAGCTTGAGTCGCGCCGCCCGCCTCGGAGGATGACTCAATGGGCGCTGGGGCTGCCCGAAATCTCCGGCCCGCGATGGGCTAAAGTCGCGCCTGTCTGTTACCAGTCCCACCAGCGTAAATTAGAGTAGATCCCTTACCGGCGGGACCTGGCGGGCTCCGTGGTTTTTTGGGGGGATCTGGCCCCAGGAGGTGCCCCCACAGTGGCCTGGCCCGCGATCGGGGCCCACCAATCCGCGGGCGGGCCTGTGCCGTGGGGGCACACTACTGTTCCGCACCGGAGCTGTGGTCCTCCGCCATTCTCGGTGCAGAAGCGAATCCCTCTGCGCATGCACGGAGATGAAGCCAGCACGCACTGGCACTCCCGCGCATGCACCGACCTGCGCCGGCCGGCGGAGGCCCTTTGGCGCCGGTTGGCGTGGCGCCAAGCCCCTTTCCCGCCGGCCGGCGGGGCGCCAACCACTCCGGGGCGGGCCTAGCCCTGCGCACCTTTGGGGCGGCCCGACGCCAGAGTGGTTCATGCCACTCCGCCCCGGCATACCCCCCGCCCCGCCGGGTAGGGGTGAATCCCGCCCCTGGACTCTGAAATTGTTACACTGGATAGCATGTGATATTACTCTGCAGCAATGATTCTGCCAAGTTTTGGAACAGCCTGGCAGACACCAGTGTTATCTGACACTTGTCTACCAATGCCTATCTCAAATTCCAATGCCTGCCCACCTGCAAGGGCAGGTATTGTTCACGCTTCTCACTGACCCGGTGAGTTGGTGATTATCCCCAATGATTTAAAAATCAACATTTTTAAGTTCCAGGCTGGTCACCTAATGGTGAATCCCACATGTATTGTTGAAGATGTCAGTACACCTCACTTGTTTCACCGCCACACCATTATAATAGTGGATCTGCTTCCACATTAAGTAGTACAAACATCTCGCTGAAGGAATCCCCCCCTTCCTTTAGTTTTGCTCCTTGGTCATCACTTTTCTTGAAAGGAGCAGGTGCAAGTTCATGCCATTATAAATTAAAATCTAAAACTTCGAGATATGGCAGTGGCCAGTGCAACAGGATTTCCTCTGATCTCCTGCCACCTTTATACAAGACACTCCCTGCAAAATGTTAACTCCTAATATTATGCAAGTATTAGATAGAATGTGCCATTTAAATCATATCTTTAAAAATCTGCATTCAGTGATTATTTGGTAACTAAACCATGCCACATTCACACAATAAACCATTTCTGACTACCGATGGGGTTAAAGAAATCCAAAGATAAGAAATATTGAGGTTTTGACAGTTAAGTCACGGAACAAAGAAAATATCATACCATGGGCATGTTGGACAGCGCAATATGCTGCTTTTCTCTTCTTAACTTGATTGAAAAGTTGGCTTTAAAAGATGGCTCATCAAAACATGGGAAGGCCATCCGTGCAGATGTGGGTTCAAAATGGGTAGATGCAAGAATTCTATAAACATACAAGTAATTCAGTAAAAAGAACGCAATTCAAATAAACTGAACATGAAACAAACTGAAAGGCATATTTTTCACTACACTTGCATCTTCTGTGTATTTCGTAAAAGCAACAAATGCCTCAATTATAGGGAAACTCATTGGAATGTTGCCTTTAATCTTTATGTCACAAATGTCACACTTAAATTATCAAAGAAAGACATAATGGGGATTCTTACATATCAGAATACTTCCAATACAAGCAATCTTAATATGTTCCAATAAGGGTCAATTATTTAAAGTTCCCCGTAAGTTACAGAAAAAATATAATGCCACTGAGAAAAGCGAAACAGCCAAATATGCTAAAAGCTCACCTAAAACAAAACACTTCGAAACTCCAAATATATGGAGGGAATAACTCAGTTGGGCAATATCAGAGTAAACAGAATCTATACTAACATTCAGTAAATGTGAAAATATAAATTGAATACGGGAGAGCTATAATATATTAAATTTGCTGGATATTTCTTTGTTTATGCATCAGCATTCCTTGATATGCAGTATTGCCCACTGCTGTGCATTTCTATTAGTAGATGGAGCTCTATAACTTGTACATCTCGATACTTCAACCTACATCATCATTAATACAGTCTTCGGGAGATTTGTTTTGTGCTCCCTTTCTGTGGGAAAAGCCAGGAGAGATCTATTAGTTTCAATTGGCGGCTGAAAATATACAACAGATTAGTCAGTGACTGTGATCTTATGCTCTTGCTGGTGGTGAGCTTGGAGGCAGGAAGAGCACTCAGTACTTGATAAAAGGTCTGGACATTGGCACAAGTGCAGTGCTCTCTGGGAGACAGACCTCTACTCTTGTTGCCAATGCCGCTGTAGCCCTCTTCCCGTGACTCTCATCTCATGACACGTCTGCTCCCTCAACATTACTTACGAGTGGCTTGGGTTACTCCAACATTCTGGGACTTTGATGCTTGTCCTTCTGGCAGCAGCCACAGCCTTTCCAGAGGCGGCACTGCCGAGCATAACAGCTGCTACCTCAATTTGGCTCACATTCTTGGTAGACAAGACTTCAGCCCTGGGGTCTAGATTCCAGGGGAAAGCCTGCCACTGGCATCATCACTATCTAATTGGCTGTTGGTTTGGTGAGCCTTCCCTCATGCAGGCAGCAAGGGTCTCTCGCCGGCTCTCAAGCCCATAGGTGAGACCTCTACGCCTCAAGATTCCGCCCAATGTCTGAAAGGTAATGATGTGGAGATGCCGGCGTTGGACTGGGGTGAGCACAGTAAGAAGTCTTACAACACCAGGTTAAAGTCCAACAGGTTTGTTTCAAACACGAGCTTTCGGAGCACGGCTCCTTCTTCAGGTGAATGGAAAGGTAATGAGTAATTCATGCCAAATCTAATCAAAGGTTCCTTTCAGAATATACCACATATTTCTCCATCTGATGCCAATTATCCTGTTGTACATTTTAGCCAGTTTAGCTCAGTTGGCTGGCCAACTGGTTTATGATGTGGAGCAAGGCCATCAGCATGGGTTCAATTCCCGTACCAGCTGAGGTTTGACTGGTTGATTGATTTATTGCACATGTACCAAAGTACAGTGAAAAGTATTTTTCTGTGGCCAATGGAACGTACACACTATGTACACAGCAGACAAAAAGAATAATCGACAAACTGTGATTGGTTACAGTGCGGACCAAGGGCCAAACAAAGCAAATACATGAGCAAGAGCAGCATAAGGCCTCGTGAATAGTGTTCTTACAGGGAACAGATCAGTCCGAGGGAGAGTCATTGAGGAGTCCAGTAGTTGTGGGGAAGAAGCTGTTCCTATGTCTGGATGTTATTCATGAAGGCCATGCCTTCTCAACCTTTCCCCTTGCCTGAACTGTGATGATAGTCAGGCTAAATCACCATGAAGTCAGCTCGCCCCCTCAAAGGGGAAAGTAGCCTATGGTTTTCTGGAACTATGGGACTTTACCTTTATATTTTAGCCATTGTGGTCATGTATGAGCAAAGATGAATGGAGATTTTCAGAAAAAGGCTGATTTCTGGAAGAGTTTTATTTGATTAGTATAAGGTTCACAAGTACAGTATACTGCTAGTGACATAAAAACATTTGTTGGGGACTTCCGGTTACGGCTATGCGGAGCTAAGCCGCATGTTCGGCAGCTCCCACTAGGAATGGACTTTTGGGCTCTTTTTAGGGCCCCCAGCGGTACTTGATCGACAGTTCCCGACGTGGGAAGGTGTCAGCGGCAGATCCCCAGTGTTCTATGGTCTGGACCAGGAGTGGGGCCAGCAAAAAAGCGGTGGCAGCGCCTTGGAAAGAGCGGGGGAAGAAAAACAAGATGGCGGCCGGCGGAGGCCTCGAGGAATGGAGGCGGTGGGCGCAGGAGCAGCAGGAGACTCTCCAGCGCTGCTTTCAGGAGCTCAAAGTGGAGCTGCTAGAATCGCTGACCGCTACTACTGACAAGCTGCTGGAGACGCAGACAGCCCAGGGGGTGGCAATCCGGGAGCTTCGACAACAAGCCTCCGAAAGAGAGGATGAGGTCTCAGCCCTCGTGGTAAAGGTGGAGATGCATGAGGCGCTCCATAAGAAGTGGCAGGAGCGGTTCGAGGAGATGGAGAACCGGTCGAGGCGGAAAAAGTTGCGGATCCTGGGCCTCACGGAGGGGCTGGAGGGGTTAGACCTGGGGGCATATGTGGTCGTCTTGCTGAACTCGCTGATGGGAGATGGGTCCTTCCAGGGGGCCCTGGAGCTGGAGGGGGCTCACAGAATACTGGCCAGGAGGCCCAAGCCGAATGAGCCGCCACGGGCGGTGCTGGTGCGGTTCCACCGGTTCGTTGACCGAGAGTGCGTGCTTAGGTGGGCCAAGAAGGAGCGGAGCAGCAAGTGGGAGAACACAGTGGTGCGGATCTACCAGGACTGGAGTGCGGAGGTGGCTAAGCGGAGGGCCGGGTACAACCGGACGAAGGCGGTGCTCCACAGAAAGAGAGTGTGAAGTTTGGCATGTTACAGCCGGCACGTTTGTGGGTCACCTACAAAGACCGTCACTTTTACATCGAGTCCCCGGAGAGGCGTGGGCCTTTGTGCAGGCCGAGAAGTTGGACTCTAACTGAGGGTCGGGGGCAGGGGTTTGTATGTAACTGTGTTAATGTTTGGTGGGGGGGGGTTCTCTGTTTTATGCTGGTTGTGTGTTGTTTCTAGGGCGGGTGGGGCGCTGTCTTTTTGCGTGGGTTCGGTGGATGGGCTCGAGTCGGGGGGTAGACTTGGAGTGTGGGGAGCTGGTGGTGGGGGCCGACAATGGGAGCTACCCTAGAGGAGGCGGGGTCAGGCAGGGTGAAAGCACGAGCTTTTCTTTGGTTTCCCGCGCTGAGGGTGGATGGGGGTGGGGTTGGAGCTGAGAAGCGCGGGCTTTTTTCCCGCGCGACAGCAGGAGGGGGACGAGGAGGGTCTGCTGATGAGCATGGGGAGGAGAAGTAGCCTCACGTTTGGAGGGGTCGGAGGTGTGGCGGGAGTCGCCGGGGTCAGCAAAAGTTAGCTGGCTCACGGGAGTGCTATGGAGGGTGTAACGCAGCTGGGAGGGGTCCTAGCCGGGGGGGGTTGGGGGTTTGCCGCCGTGGGGAACGGGCCGAGCGGGGGGCGCTGTCCTGGGGTGGGCAGGGATGGGTTATGGCTAGTCGGCAGGAGAGGCCTCTGATCCGGCTGATAACTTGGAATGTGAGGGGGCTGAATGGGCCGGTCAAGCGGGCCCAGGTGTTTATGCACCTGAAGGGGCTGAAGGCGGACGTGGCTATGCTCCAGGAGACGCGGCTGAAGGTGGCGGACCAGGTTAGACTGAGGAAGGGATGGGTGGGCCAAGTGTTTCATTCAGGGCTGGATGCAAAGAACCGGGGGGTGGCGATCCTGGTGGGAAAAAGTGTGTTGTTTGAGGCATCAAAGGTGGTGGCTGATAGTGGCGGGAAGTATGTGATGGTGAGCGGCAAGCTGCAGGGAGAGCAGGTGTTGCTGGTGAATGTCTATGCCCCGAACTGAGACGATGCGGGTTTTATGCGGCGCATGTTGGGCCGCATTCCGGATCTGGAGATAGGGGGCCTGATATTGGTGGGAGGACTTTAATACAGTGCTGGATCCCCCATTGGATCGATCCATGTCCAGGAAGGGCAGGAGGCCCGCGGCGGCTAAGGTATTGAGGGGGTTTATGGACCAGATGGGAGGGGTGTATCCTTGGAGGTTCGCGAGGCCGAGGGCCAGGGAGTATTCATTTTTCTCCCACGTGCATAAAGCCTATTCCCGGATCGATTTTTTTGTTCTGACCAGGGGGCTGATTTTGAGGGTGGCGGATGCAGAGTATTCGGCCATAGTTATTTCGGATCATGCCCCGCACTGGGGGGGACCTTGAGCTGGGTGAGGAGAGGGACCAGCGCCCGCTCTGGAGCCTGGAGGTGGGACTGCTGGCGGATGAGAAGGTGGGCGGGCGGGTTCAGGGGTGTATTAAGAGGTACTTAGAGGCTAATGATAATGGGAAGGTCTGAGTGGGGACGGTTTGGGAGGCATTGAAGGCGGTGATTAGAGGGGAGTTGATTTCCATCCGAACCCATAGGGAGAGGGGAGAGCGAAGAGAGAGGGAGAGGTTGGTGGGGGAGATGGTGAAGGTGGACAGGAGATACACGGAGGCTCCGGAGGATGAATTGCTGGGGGAGCGGCGTAATCTTCAGGCCAAGTTCGACTTACTGACCACCAGAAAGGCGGAAGCTCAGTGGAGGAAGGCACAGGGAGCGGTGTACGAATATGGGGAGAAGGCGAGTAGGATGCTGGCGCATCAGCTCCGTATGCGGGACGCGGCCAGGGAGATTGGTGGAGTGAAGGATAGGGGAGGAAATGTGGTGCGAAGGGGGGTAGACATTAACGTGGTCTTCAGGGACTTTTATAGGGAATTGTGGGGGGGGGGGGGGGGAATGGGGCGCTTTTTGGACAAGCTGAGATTTCCGAAGGTGGAGGAGGGACAGGTGGAGGGGCTGGAGGCGCCGATTGAGCTGGAGGAGCTGGTCACTGGGATAGGCAGCATGCAGTTGGGGAAGGCGCCGGAGCCGGATGGGTTTCCGGTCGAATTTTATAAAATGTATGCAGACCTGCTGGGCCCTCTGTTGGTTAGGACCTTTAACGAGGCAAGGGAGGGGGGGCTTTGCCCCCGACTATGTCACGGGCGTGATTTCCTTGATCCTTAAGCGGGATAAGGACCCCCTGCAGTGTGGATCATATAGGCCGATCTCGCTGTTAAATGTGGATGCCAAGCCGTTGGCGAAGATCTTGGCCACAAGGATAGAGGACTGTGTGCCGGGGGTCATTCATGAGGACCAGACGGGGTTTGTGAAGGGAAGGCAGCTGAACACCAACATACGTAGGCTTCTAAATGTTATAATGATGCCGGCGGTAGAAGGGGAAGCGGAGATAGTGGTGGCATTAGACGCGGAGAAGGCCTTTGATAGGGTTGAGTGGGGGTACTTGTGGGAGATGCTGGAAAGGTTTGGGTTCGGGGAGGGGTTTGTCAGTTGGGTGAGGCTGTTATATGAGGCCCCGATGGCGAGCGTAGCCACGAATAGGAGGAGATCGGAGTACTTTCGGTTGCACCGAGGAACGAGACATCCCCCTTGCTCTTTGCGTTGGCAATTGAGCCCCTGGCCATGGCTTTGAGGGAGTCGGGGAATTGGAGGGGTCTGGTGTGGGGTGGGGAGGAGCACCGAGTGTCACTTTACGCAGATGACTTGTTGCTATATGTGGCGGACCCAGTGGGGGAAATGCCGGAGGTGATGAAGATTCTCAGGGAATTTGGGGGCTTTTCAGGGTACAAGCTCAACCTGGGTAAGAGTGAGTTGTTCGTCGTGCACCCGGGGGATCAGGAGGAGAGGATTGGTAGGCTCCCACTGAAAAGGGCAGGGGGGAGTTTTAGGTACCTGGGAGTCCAGGTGGCTAGGAGCTGGGGGGCCCCACACAAACTTAACCTAACAAGGCTGGTGGAGCAAATGGCGGAGGAGTTTAAAAGATGGGGCATGTTGCCACTGTCACTGGCAGGCAGGGTGCAGTCAGTCAAGATGATGGTGTTCCCAAGGCTTTTGTTCCTGTTCCAGTGCCTCCCCATCCTTATCCCAAAGGCCTTTTTAGGAGGGTCAACAGGAGTATTACGGGATTTGTATGGGCGCATGGGACTCCCGAGGGTGAGAAGGGTGTTTTTGGAGCGGGGCAGGGATTGGGGGGGGGGGGGGGGGGGGGTGCTGCCGTTGCCCAACCTCTGTGGGTACTATTAGGCTGCCAACGGAGCGATGGTGTGTAAGTGGGTAATGGACGGGGAAGGGGCAGCATGGAAGAGGATGGAGATGGCGTCCTGTGTGGACACGAGCCTGGAGGCGCTGGTAACGACGCCGTTGCCGCTCCCTCCAACGAGGTATACCACGAGCCCGGTGGTGGCGGCTACCCTCAAATTTGGGGGCAATGAAGACGGCACAGCGGGGAGGTGGGGGGCTAGATGGAGTCCCCGATACGGGGGAACCACCGGTCTGTTCCAGGGAGTGTTGATGGCGGGTTTCTTAGCTGGCACAGGGTAGGTATTAGGAGGTTGGGGAACCTGTTTGTAGATGGGAGGTTTGAGAGCTTGGGTGAGTTAGAGGGGAAGTTTGGGCTCCCCCGGGGAACATGTTTAGGTACATGCAGGTTAGGGCGTTTGCCAGGCGGCAAGTGGAGGGGTTCCCTCTGTTCCCCCCATGTGGGGTACGGGACAGGGTGCTCTCGGGGGTGTGGTTTGGAGAAGGGAGGATTTCGGACGTGTTCCACGTAATGCAGGAGGTAGACAAGGCCGCGGTGGAGGAGCTGAAGGGTAAATGGGAAGAGGAGCTGGGTGAGGAGATTGAGGTGGGGACATGGGCGGATGCCCTGGAAAGGGTGAATTCCTCCTCTTCTTGTGCGAAGCTTAGCCTCATACAGTTCAAGGTGCTACATAGGGCTCATATGACCTGGACGAGGATGAGCAGGTTCTTCGGGGGCGAAGACAGGTGTGCTAGGTGCTCGGGGAGCCCAGCGAACCATGCCCATATGTTCTGGGCATGCCCAGCGCTGGGGGTATTGTGGAAGTGGGTAGCAAACACGGTGTCGAGGGTGGTAGGATCCAGGGTCGAGCCAGGCTGGGGGCTTGCGATGTTTGGGGCAGCAATGGAGCCAGGAGTGCAGGAGGTGAAAGAGGCCAGTGTTCTGGCCTTTGGGTGCCTAGTAGCCCAGCGGAGGATTTTGCTTCAGTGGAAGGATGCGAGGCCCCCAAGCGTGGAGGCCTGGATCAATGATATGGCGGGGTTCATTAAATTGGAGAGGGTGAAATTTGCCCTGAGGGGATCAGTACAGGGGTTTTTTTAGACGGTGGCAGCCTTTCCTTGACTTCCTGGCAGAATGGTAGGAAAATAGGCCGGCAGCAGCAGCAACCTGGGGGGGGGGGGGGGGGGTGTTTCGGTGGAGGGGAGGAATGTGTACATGTGTTTGTTGAATATGCTGGGTGCTAACCTATTTCTTCTTTTTGTAATTACTGGGGGGGGGGGGGGGGGGGTTGGTTTTGGGGGGTTTTCTTTCTTCTTTTTCCTTTTTGTTGTTAATACTGTTTTCTTGTTGATATTTTCTGTTTTTGATATTTTGTGAAAATCTCAATAAAAATTATTTTTAAAAAAACATTTGTAGGGATTTGCAAATTATTGCAATGGACTAAAATATCTTCCTTCCTCTATGACCAGCTTTGAATTTGGTTCAGAAATATGGAATGAAAGATTTTCATTAATGCTCTCAAATGAATGACTATCTCAATACAATTCTCAAACAACTAATCCTTCACACTTGATTGTTACCCCATCCCCAAACATTTACTCCCTCCACCTCCAATGCACAGTAGCAGCAGGCTGTACCACCTACACTACAGGAACTCAGCAAGGTCTGTAGACAGCACTTTCCAAAACCATAACCATTTCCATCTGACAAGGGAAACAGACACATGGGAACACCGCTACCTGGAAGTTCCCCTCCAAGTCATTCACCATTCTGACTTGGAAATATACTGTCATTCCTTCACTGTGGGTCAAAATCCTGAAAATGCCTCCCTAACAGCACTGTGGGTGTACCTACACCACGTGAATTGCAGTGGTTCAGTAAGGCAGTTCACCATCACCCTTCTCAAGGGCAATTAGGGATGGGAAATGAATGCTGACCAAGCCAGCGAAGTCCAAATGCCTTGACTGATTTTATTTTAATGATTTACTACGCAGTGAGCTGAAAAAATTGGGATGAGAGGTGAAGCTCCCATCCCATAGGAAAGTGCACTTCTCTAGTGCAATGGGGTGCTATTTAGATTGGTATCATGTTGTATTATGTAGGGACAGTTCCACATTACACTTTCTCCATCTCTACCTATTCTGAGACCAAATGCTGATACGGCTGTGAAATGTGGCGTGATGTGGAAATGCCATTTTTTTGTCTCAGACCTGACTTCTATTGCAATGATGGAATGAATGTTTCTTCCCTCTGCCATTGCCATGGTTCGAAATGGCAGACATGCCTAATTCCTGATATGCATGCCTTCATATAAAAACACTTATCAGAAATCAAAATGACAGATAGATAATGGAAGAAGTAGGTTACTGTGCAGTAAACTGGTTTAAGCTATGACTAAGGCACTCTGTTGGGGCTCACTCTATTTTCCCAATGCTGTGCTCAACTTGCAAATGTGTTATAGAAAATTCTAAAAGTAAAGATAAAGTATTTAATTCCCAGCACCAAAATCTAGCATTTTTCAACACAAAGGAAATGAAAGAGGTCTTGGAGTTGGATACAAAATGGAACAGTGTTGCAATCCATCGCTTAATTATTACTTTAGAGATCAGAAAAAGGATAACAAAATGCAAAATTTTAAATCAATAACCATAAATCTGCATTTGTGATATGTAAAATGCTTGTTAGAACCTGACAACGTACTTTTTAAAATGTTTTTGACACAAGTTCACATTTACAGATGTGGACAAAATAATTCAAACAAATCCATTAGTAAACGTAGTCCCTCTGGATAAGTTCAAAAAAATGCAACAATATATTTTTCCAGTAATTATGACAACATAGGAGGCATGCACGGCGGCGCAGTGGTTAGCACTGCTGCCTCACGGCACCGAGGTCTCCGGTTCATTCCTGGCCCTGGGTCTGTTGGTGTTTGCACATTCTCCCCATGTCTGTGTGGGTCTCTGCCCCACAACCCAAAGATCTGCAGGATAGGTGGATTGGCCACGCTAAATTGCTCCTTAATTGGAAAAAAATAATTGGATACTCTAAATTTATAATAAAAACATTTATGGTGACATATTTGCATTAGCACATAAATGGATGACAGTTTGAGTGTATTCCTTCATGTAAGAAAGCTCACCGTATATAGTGGCATTCTGAAATAAGTCAAATATCAAATCAGCTCTTAAAGACAGTTCCTTGAGTTTATATAATGAATCAACCACATTTGTTTGGAACTAAATTAAATCCTTAAAGAAGATATTTATGTGAACGGAATTGGCTATTTTTGAAATCTAGCATTTAGTAAATCTTAGCTGTAATTTAGTTTGGTTTTAAATGTTCTCAAATTTGGGTTCTCTATATCAAAATATGAAATTTAAATTTTAAAGCTGTCAGGTACAGGGCCACCTCTGAAATCCTCCTTTGCTCTTGGTTTAATGTCTCATGATAGTTGTCCTAAAAAGATTTTTGGTATGTGCCAGTAATCAACATGCTTGGTTTCCTCGGTCAAATTATTTCAATATGAGAACAAAATATTCAGAAGCCTACATGCATGTAATGCAGTTAAATACATAATCACACATAAAGGTCCTTTGTAATAATATGGCACTGTATGGTTCTTAGAAAAGTACCAACTCTTTCTAAATTGAAATGTGTTAACAGCTTACCTTGTTTTACCATCTGCTGTTCGATAGTTACTTTTGTAAAAACCATAGAAACCATCCGATAAATTGGCTGCATAGTTGATGTTAATAACGTACTCCTCTCCACTGGCCAGAGGCTTGGCAGACTCGAGGGCGATTTGCTCATATGGTGGGTATTCCAAAATGTACAAACCACTTTCCACGTAGGTAGCCCCATCGCTTGTTGATGCAATCGTTGCCGTGGTGATTTCTAGATGCTTGCTATGAAGGATGATGAACCTGGTTTCTTGTTTGACAAAAATCTGAATCCTAACTAATCCGGTGAAGTTTAGAGTCGTCAAATTTGGATGTATCGAAAGATCGTAGTGGACTGGTACGATCCTATCAGGTAGTCTCATCTTGTTCCAAGGAAACTTCTGGCCATTAGTAACTGAAGGGAAGTCTCCACCATCATGGTCACTAGCACACTGCATGACCTGGCACAGCAGTCCAAGAGCAAGGAATAACATCCTTTCCTTCAACAGCATTTTCCAAATTACAAAGGAATCTAAAAGCACAAAACATTAGTGTTGTTAAAACGTAAAGTCATCAATCTGAATCAATAGCATTGCATTCTGCAAATTATCTAACCAGTTTTAATAGGCTCCTGCCAAAGAATCAGGCACGAAATCACAGTGGTTAGTACTGCTGCTTCACAGCGCCAGAGTCCCAGGTTCAATTCCCAGCTTGGGTCACTCTCTGAGCAGAGTCTGCACGTTCTCCGTGTGTCTGCGTGGGTTTCCTCCCACAAGTCCTGAAAGACGTGCTGTTAGGTGAATTGGACTTTCGGAATTCTCCCTCTGTACCAGAACAGGCGCTGGAGTGTGGTGACTGGGGGATTTTCACAGTAACTTCATTGCAGTGTTAATGTAAGCCTATTTGTACCACTAATCAAGATTAGTATTTATTTAAATGGAGTCATCTCTGTCTGACTTACAGTAAAGTATCCTTTTATGAACATTGGCTTTAGTATTATGACCATCCCACTGGTGAATAAATGGAGCTTTATTGACGATTATTCAAATCCTATGCTAAACAACAAATGATTTCCTAGCAACCATATTGCAACAGGTATAAAATAAATCTAAACTAATCTATCAATGTATTCTCTGCAGTTAGAGCTGGGCAATAATAAAACCAATGTTTTTTTTTTCAGAAATTGCATCTCTTTTTGATGTCATGTCATTACTATGCAATGCGATCACTCAATTTCCAGGGGGTTGACTCTGATTTATTGTTCCTTACCTCCTTCAGTTCTTCTTTCCTACTAAAATATTAAGAATTTAAAACTGAAGCTCGACATTGATACTTCCTCATTTATCTTGCTTTCACTGATCGCATCCTGATCATTTAAAGTACTGTACAATGTTATCTTGATCTGTCAATTCTGAATTGATTCTCCTGAATTCCAAGATAGATTTTGGTATTAATTTCCATTTGTGTCCCACAATATAGATAGAAAGCAGTGGGGTGTCCAGGCCATCCATGGGCCTTATCAGGTGCAGAAGGAAGGGCAGTAGGGTCACCACCTGCCTGGTTAAATGCCCCTCCGCTCCGAATCACACTCACCATGGGGTAGGGCATTAAATCCTGCGTGTGTGTGTGTGTAAGAGAGAGGTAGAGACAGAGAGACATCTGGTGTCCTTCCTGGTCTTAACTTGAGCGGTGGTACCGCTGTTTAAGAAAGGTAGCAGGGATAATCCAGGAAATTATAGGCCAGTGAGCATAACATCAGTAGTAGGTAAGTTATTGGAGAGAATTCTCAAGGATAGGATTTGTATCAATTTGGAAACAAATTGACTCATTAGTGATAGAGAGCATGGTATTGTGAAGGGGAGGTCGTGCCTCACTAACTTGATCAAGTTTTTTGAGGAGGTGACAAAGATGATTGATATGGGGAGGGCAGTGGATGTTGTTTACATGGACTTCAGTAAAGCCTTTGACAAGGTGCCTCATGGCAGACTGGTACAAAAGGTGAAGTCACACGGGATCAGAGGTGAGCTGGCAAGATGGATACAGAACTGGCTCGGTCACAGTAGAAGGATGTTTTTCTGAATGGCCGGCTGTGACTGGTGGTGCTCCACAGGGATCGGTGCTGGGGACTCTCTTGTTTATAGTATATATAAACGATTTGGAAGAAAATATAGCTGGTCTGATTAGTAAGTTCATGGAGCACATCAAGGTTGGTGGAGTGGCAGATAGTGTTGAGGATTGTCAGACAATACAGCAGGACATATATAGGTTGGAGACTTGGACAGAGAAATGGCAAATGTGAGGTAATGCATTTTGGGAAATCTAACATAGAGGGGAAATGAACAGTAAATGGCTTACAGTAAATGGCTACAGTAATTGAGAATTCTTAGGAATATGGAAAGTCAGAGATATCTGGGCTTATAGGTCCACAGATCTTTGAAAGTGGCAACACAAGAGGACACGGTAGTCAAGAAAGCACATGGAGTGCTTACCTTCATTGGACGGGACATCAAGTGGAAAAGCTGACAAGTCATGCTACAGTTGTATAGAACCTTGGTCAGGCCGCACTTGGAATATTGCGGACAATTCTGGTTGCCACACAACCAGAAGGATGTGGAGGCTTTGGAAAGGGTGCAGAGGAGATTTACCAGGATGTTGCTTGGTCTAGAGGATTTTAGCTATGCGGAGGCTGAATAAACTGTTTTCATTAGTACAACGGAGGTTGAAGGGCAACCTGATAGCGGTCTACAAGATTATGAGAGGCATGAATAGAGTGGAAGGACAGGCACTCTTTCCAAGGGTGGAAGGGTTCAATCATTAGTAGGCATAGGTTTAAGGTCCATGAGGCAAAGTTTAGAGGAGATGTGCGAGGCAGGTTTTTTTACACAGAGGGTGGTGAGTGCCTGGAGTGCATTGCCTGGGGAGATTGTGGAAGCAGATACATTAACGGTGTTCAAAAGGCATCTCGACAAATACATGGATAGGATGGGTATAGAGGGATAAGGCACCAGGAAGTGCTGAAGGTTTTGGGCAAAGGTGGTTACTGGTCCAGGCTTGGAGGGCTGAAGGGTCTGTTCCTGTGCTGTATTATTCTTTGCTCTTATTTTAACTCACCAAAATAAATAATTAAATTGCCTACATTCATCATAGTCTGAACTGAATTCAATATTTATCCAAAGATGTTCAGACTAGATGGATTGGCCATGCTAAATTGCCCCTTAGTGTCCAAAGGTTAGGTGTGGTGCTCTTTTGGAGTGTTGGTGCAAACTTATAGAATCATAGAATTTACAATGCAGAAGTAGGCCATTCAGCCCATCGAGTCTGCACCGGCTCTTCGAAAGAGCACCCCACTTAAGCTCAGACCTCCACCCTATCTCCATAAACCAGTAACCCCACCAACCTAAAGCCAATCCACCTAATCTGCACATCTTTGGACTGTCGGAGAAAACTGGAACACCCGGAGGAAACCCACGCAGGCACGGGGCGAACGTGTAGACTCCTCACTGACAGTGATCCAAGCCGGGAGTCAAATCTGGGACCCGGTACTAACCACTGTGCTACCGTGCTGCCCTTGATGAGCTTGATGGGCAAAATGGCCTCCTTCTGCACTGTAGGAATTCTATGAATATTTATAGCAATCTTGTAGCAATTTAAAAACCAGGCTAACAGAATTGGGACCATCACACACCCCCATCCTATCACTTTCTCCCACATCCAGTGCTGCAAAAACTCAAGATGTGACCAATGTTACTAAAGCTGAGGACTCCAAAATTGTCAAAGTTTCCTATTTAACTAGTAACTGTATGTGGAAATTTATTAAATGCATTTTTGAAGTTGATGCATTGTGTCACGGTGCTGTTGAGTTTACCACAGCTGACTTAGGTTGCCAATCTAAATCTGGCAGCAAAACTGCTCATCACAAACACTTTAAATTCTAGAACTTATGTAAGAGAGATATCAGTCAGAAACAATAGCCTCAATTGCACTACAAGGAATTGCAGCCTTGTGACTTCCGGCGGCGGCCATGGAGTGAGCGGCTGCACATTTGGTGGCTCCAGGTCAACGCAATTTTTTTTTTTGAGTGCAGGAGTGCCTGTGGAAGGTTTTACCCCTCTGGTGTGGCTGGTGGATGGATCCACGAACCAGGAGTCGGGCAAGAAGGAAAGAGCTGCTGGAACAGGAGAGTCTTTGAGGTGTGCCACAGGATAAGATGGCATAGGGCAAGGGAGCTGCCCTGCCTGCCCAGTGGTCAACGGAGCAGCTAATAGAGTTCCTAAATGGAAAGTTTAGTCAGCAGAGGAAGGAGGCCCTGAAAGGCCTGGCCAAGGTGGTGGAACTGATTAACTCGGGGATCGAGAGAGGGGAGCAGAGTCTAGAGTTTCAGGGTGATGCAGGGGAGCAGAGTCTAGAGTTTCAGGGTGATGCAGGAGACCCAAAAGAGGGCAAAGAAGACCGAGGATCTAGAGGAGACAAAATCGGCGGATTGGATTTGGATTTTGTTTATTGTCAGGTGTACCGAGGTACAGTGAAAAGTATTTTTCTGCGAGCAGCTCAGCAGATCATTAAGGATTGTGGGGATGTCCTAAGGCATTGAAGGTGCGGATGCTGGCACGTACGTGGCCAAAAGTTTGGGGAAGCTGATGGGGGAGAGTACGAACACACAGGGCGCTGATGAAGAGGCTGCAGGTGGGGAAGCCTTCAAGGGCAATGGCGGTGTGGTTGCACTGCTTTCTGGATAAGGATAAGGGCCGGGATTCTCCCCTAGCCGGCGGGTCGGGGGGTCCCAGCGGGACGGAGTGGTGTGAACCACTCCGGTGTCGGGCCTCCCCAAAGGTGCGGAATTCTCCGCATCTTTAGGGGCCAAGCCCTCACATTGAGGGGCTAGGCCCGCGCCAGAATGGTTCCCGCTCCGCCGGCTGGCATGAACGGCCTTTGGCGCCCCGTCAGCCGGGGCCGAAAGGCCTTCGTCGGCCGGCGTAAGTCCGCGCATGCCGGGTGCGTCAGCGGCTGTTGATGTCATACCGGCGCATGCGCAGGGAAGGGGGTCTCTTCTGCCCCCGCTGTGGTGAAGGCCATGGCGGGGCAGAAGAAAAAGAGTGCCCCCGCGGCGCAGGCCCGCCCACCGATCGGTGGGCCCTGATCGCGGACCATGCCACCTTGGGGGCACCCCCCCAGGTCAGATCGCCCCGCGCCCCCCCCCCCCCGCCCCAGGACCCCGGAGCCCGCCCGCGCCACCATTCCCGCCGGTCAAGTAGGTGTTTTGATTCCCACTGGCGAGAGAGCCCAGTCAGCGGCGGGACTTCGGCCCATCGTGGGTCAGAGAATCGCCGCGGGGGGCCCGCTGACCGGAGCGGGGGGGCCCGCTGACTGGCGCGGCGCAATTCCCGCCCCCGCCAAATCTCGGGGGGGGGGGGGCAGAGAATTCAGGACACAGCGGGGACGGGATTGACGCCGGCCCTGGACAATTCTACGACCCCCCCGAATTCCGCCCAAGATTCTTCGGTGGGCAAGGCAGATTAGGAAGTGCACCTGGGAAGGGAACAAGTTGCGAGTGTACCAGGATCTGGGTGCAGAACTGGAGAAGAGGAGGGCTAGGTTTAACAGGGTCAATGCCTCTTTAAAAAGGTGAAGTTCAGAGTACTGTACCCGGCCCGCCTCTGGGTGACTGTCCAGAGGCGTGAGTACTGTTTTGGTACACCAGAAAAGGCAATGGAGTTTGTGAGGGACAACGGACCGGGAGGAGAGTGAGGACATTGAGTTTTGGAGAAGTTTGTGTGTGTGTTTGTTTTGGAAAAGTTTTTTCTTTGAAGAGTTTTTGATGGCAGGGTTTCTGGAGGGCAGACTTTTCATGGGTGTGTATCGAAGGTGAGTGTACCTTTTGTTGCTCTTTAGGTAGGCATGGACGGGGGGGAAATTAGGGGTGACACGGAAGATGGTGGCCTTGGGCGGGGGCCACCATGCTAGCTCGGTGGGCTGGTTAACTGGAGTGAAGTGTGGGGTTATTAGGAGGTAGTCGTGGTGGTTGAGGGGCTGAGATTTAAGGGTGAGGGTAGGGTTGCTGATATGGATTTGTTTGTTGTGGCACAGTTGGTAAAGGATCGATGACAGTGGATATCCGAGGGTGGGCCTGGAGGGTTGTGTGACGCGTGCCGGGGGCTTGGCCAAAAAGGGATATGGCTGATCAGCAGCCCAGACCAGGCTGGTCACGGGGGCTGAATGGGCTGGTCAAGCGGTCACATGTGTTCGCACACCTGAGGAGTCTGAAGGTGGACATGGCCTTTTTGCAGGAAACGCACTTAAAGATAGGGGACCAGACAAGGTTGAGAAAAGGATGGGTGGGGAAGGTGTTCCACTCGGAACTGGATATGAAGATGAATGGGTGGCGGTTTTGGTGAATAAGCGGGTGGCATTCGAGGTTGGGAATATTGTGAGGTTTGTGATGGTGGGTAGGAAGTTGGAGGGGTTGCCGGTGGGTCCTGGTAAACATTTATGCCCCAAATTGGAATGATGTAGATTTCATGAGGCGGGTGTTGGATAAGATTCTTGCCTTGGACTCACATCAGTTGGATGTTGGCCCACCAGCTGAGGAAGCAAGAGACGGCGACGGAGATTGGCTGCGTACAGGACAATAAGGGTGGGGTGTGTTGGACCCGGAGGGGGTGAATAGCGTGTTTGAGGCATTTTATTAGAGGTTATATGAGTCGGAGCCCCTGGGATGGGCTGCAGTTTCCCAAGATAGAGGAGCTGGTTCAGGGATTGGAGGCCCCAATTGGGTTGAGGGAGGTGATGGACAGTATAGAGTGATGCAGGCAGAGAGGCCTCAGGTTTGCACAGGTTCCGAGTGGAATTCCACAAATGATTGGGGGGAGGGGGGGGGGGGGGGGACTGCTGGTGAGGGCATATAATGAGGCATGGGAGAGGAGGGGGAACTCCCCCTACATTGTCGCAGGTTTCCATCTTCCTGAAATTGAAAAAGGACAAGCAGTGTGTGTTGTGCCACTCAATATCGTTATTGAACGTAGACGCCAAGCTGTCGGCGACGGTGTTGGCCTGCGTCTCACGGGTGATAGGTAAGGTCCAAACGGGTTTTGTGAAGGGGAGGCAGTTGTCGCAAATGTGAGGAGGCTGCTCAATATAATTAGCACAACAGCATAGTGGTTAGCACAATTGCTTCTCAGCTCCAGGGTCCCATGTTCGATTCCCGGCATGGATCACTGTCTGTGCGGACTCTGCACGTTCTCCCAGTGTGTGCATGGGTTTCCTCCGGGTGCTTCCTCCCACAGTAGGTGGATTGGCCATGCTAAATTGCCCTTAGTGTCCAAAATTGCCCTTAGTGTTGGGTGGCATTACTGGGTTATGAGGATAGGGTGGAGGTGTGGGGTTGGATAGGGTGCTCTTTCCAAGAGCCGGTGCAGACTAGATGGGTGAATGGCCTCCTTCTGCACTGTAAATTCTATGAAATTCTATGAAAAAAAATTATGATGCCTCTGGAGGGGCAGGAGGTAGTGGTGGCAATAGATGCGGAAAGGGCGTTTGATCGGGTGGAGTGTGAGTATTTGTGGTTTGGGTTTGGGCAGGAGTTTGTGGACTGAGTCCGGTTGCTATATAAAGCACCCATCACAAGTGTGCAGACGAACCGAGTGAGTTTGGGATATTTTGGGCCGCATCGGGAGTTGAGGCAGGGGTGTCCGCTCTCCCTGTTGCTCTTTGGTTTGGCGATAGAGCAGCTGGCATTGGCGCTTAGGGCATTGAGGGACTGAGGAAGGATTGTGCTGGGGGGGGGGGGGCACTGAGCATAGATTCTCGCTGGATGCAGATGACCTGCTGCTATACGTTTCAGATCCATTGGATAGTATTGGGGACATTATGGGGATTTTGAAGGAAATTAGCCAGGTGACACGGGGCAGGGCGCAGCTGCACAAGCTGAACTTGACTTGGAGGAGCAGATGAAGGGGGACTTTAAGAGGTGGGATGTGCTCCCACTATCACTGGTGGGTCGGTTGCGGTGCTGCCAAAGTTTTTGTTTGTATTTCAGAACCTTCCAATCTTCGTTCCGAAGTCGTTCTTCAAAAAGGTTAATGCGTTGATCTCTGGGTTTTTGTGGGCGGGTTAGGAGGGCTTTCCTGGAGCATGGGGGGGGGGGACTGGTATTGCCGAACATGATGAACTACGACTGGGCGGGGAACATTGCCATGGTTAGGAAATGTGTTGTGGGGCAGGGGTCAGCATGGGGTCAGGTGGAGGCAGCATCTTGTAGGGGAACGAGTTTAAGTGCTTTGTTGTCAGCGCCTCTACTGTTCTCCCCAGCCAGGTACTCCATGGGCCCAGTGGTGATGTCTGCCCGAAGGCTGTGGAGCAGTGAAGGCTGCATTTGTGACTGGAGGATGCCTCGTGTGGGCAGCGATCTGCGTCAACCATAGGTTTGCGCCGAGAAGGGCCCCCCCAAGGTCGTGGGTGGCAGCGAGTGGGGATCGAGCGATTCGGTGATCTGTTTATAGAGGGCAGGTTTGCAAGGTTGGAGGACCTGGAAGATGAGTATGCGCTTCCCAGGGGGAACGGTTTCAGGTACCTGCAGGTCCGGGGTTTTGTAAAGAGAGAGTGGCGTCCTTTCCTGGGCTGCTACCCCTGGGGTTGCAGGATAAGGTACTGTCGAAGGAGGAGATGGGGAGGGGAAGGTTTCCGATGTCTACAAGGAGTTGATGGATCGGGAGAGGCCCAAGTGGGAGGAGGAGCTGGGCGGGGAGGTGGAGGCTGAGACTCGACGGAGGGTGAATGCGTCCTTGCCGTATGTGAGGTTAAGCCTTGTTCAGTTTTAAGTAGTCCATAGGGAACATATGACGTTAGCATGGATGAGTAGGTTTTTTGAGGGGGGTAAAGGATAGGTGTGGGCTTTACGCAGGAAGGCTGCGAATCACGCCCACATATTTTGGGCTTGTTCGAAGCGGAAGGGGTTCTGACAGGGGTTCGTGGACATTATGAGTGGGGCCACCTTCACCCCCGAGTTGCTGGGGGTGAAGGTGGCCCCAAGTCCAGATGTGGCGATATTCGGGGTGTCGGAAGACCGGCGGGAGTTAAAGGGGTGAGTGAGGCCAATATTTTGGCCTTTGTCTCCCCAATAGCTTGGGTGGATTTTGCTCGGGTGGAGGGACTCGGAGTTGCCGAAAGCGGGGGTGTGGGTGGGCAACCTGGCAGAATTCCTGAGGCTGGAGACGGTCAAGTTCGTCTTGAGAGGGGGTCGGCCGATGGGTGCACTCAGAGGTGGAAGCCATTTATTGATTTCTTTGAGGTCTGAGGGGTCAGCAAGGGGGGGGGGGGTAAGGGGTTAAAATGGGGAAGGTGGGATGGAATAAGGGGGTGGTATAGGGGGAGCAGGGAGGGTGAGTGTTGGTTGTTTATAATCTTGTATGGTTGCTCTTCTCCTTTTGGCTATTTAAATGAAAATGTGTTGAATAAAATATTTTTTTTTTAAAAAGGTATGGCAGCCTTGATGTAATTTATGTACTCAACACCTTAATTATGCATTCGACTCTAAATTAACCCTCTGTGGAAAATGCTGCAATTAATCAGACTGAAGGCTCTTTGCATAGTTATGGCCCCACTTTATAACCAAGGTCTATACAAGCATCTGAACAAGGAATTCTGAGCAGCTGAATTTCCAAACTGCACAGGTAGAGAAAAAACAAGTCCAACCCATGGAACCATCTCTAATTCCGGTCGAATGACTCCTCAACCACCACATGCACAAAATAGCATGAACCCTTTCTCAGCAAATATATTGGACAAGTGGGTTACTGCTGACTCACGAATAAGAGGGTTCCATCCAGCAAGTCAATTAATTAATTCAAATATCCATTAAGACATTGAGTCACAGTAAGTCTCGATTGGGGTAAAGGAGCTAGGCACAGAATTTATACCCGCTCACCACGCAGTGGTTACAATTTAAAGGCTCGACTGCAATACTAATTCCAGCTTCGCTTACGATTACTCCCAGCAGACAGGCTCGCAGCTCAGCTCAAATCCACATTGTCCATCAGCCGCCCGCCATTCACTTTTACCCAGGCAGCAAGCTGCATGTTTCCGAGAACACTTTTATTTTCACTTTCGGCGTTGGGACTCCCTCACCCGGATACACATTGCATCCATTGGGTGAATCTTTTGTTTTACCCACAAGCACCTTTTTAACGCTTAGGCAGTTTTAAATTACGTTTTTTTTAAATATTTTCTGAGGGCAAGATTGGATACTGGCGAGATATTTAACGAGTTCGGGTCAGGTCATGAGGAAGCTGGCTAGCAGCTCGGGAATAGGAAATGGTAAATGTCCCCAGCAGCAGAGACTATCTGAGACTCGGGTTGGGGGAAGGGATTGAGGGGCAGCAGCTTCCAGCAGAAAGGCCGGCGCAGTAACTGGCTGGGAGGGGACACCTCCAGGAAAACTGCAGCAAAAAAAACATGCTGCTGAAGCTTTCTCTCGAGCACCCATCAGGACAAATAGAAGAATGACAAATTTCCAAATGATCACAATTTATATTACAGAAGGAACGTTTCTTCGACTATAGAAAGTCGCTTGAGAGTATTTTAAGCATTGTTTTACACCCCCTTTCATTTTTGTTAAACCTTGTACATTTGCCTGCTTCAGAAATGATAAGCCCCAATTTAGGATCTAAGCACATACCCAACTCGTAATGTTCTTCCTCTTGAGTTCACTGACCTTTATCCTCACTAAATAAATTCAGGCACCTGTGATCACTTGTTTCGCCCACATTCTGTTTGGGGGGGGGTGGCAGAAGAGTGAGGAAGGGGGGGGGGGGGTGGAAGGAGCTGGAGAGTCCCTGCGGTGAGGTTGGTTGGGGCAGGGGAGTCCCGTGGGGGTGTTTAGAATCATAAAATTTATAGTACAGAAGGAGGCCATTCAGCCCATCGAGTTGGAGCAGAAGAGTCCCTGGGTGGGCGGGGCAGAAGAGTCCCTGGGTGGGTGGGGCAGAAGAGTCCCTGGGTGGGTGGGGCAGGAGAGTCCCTGATTGGGGGGGGGGGAGAGGAAGAGTCCTGGGAAGGAGGAATTGCGAGGTGGACTGTCCTGGGACAATCTCTGCCCCACCACTCCAGTCCGCTCCTGGGGGGAGGAAGGGAAAGCGCTGGGGTACGGGTAAATGTGCAGCGACAGGGAGGGATAGGGCTGGTGCAGGTATGGCCCAGGTAGTACTGGTGGCATGTTGATAGTTGGGTGGTATTGGCAGCCCATGGAGAGCTGGGGAGGTGGGGCAGCCTGTGGGTAGCTGGGGGTGGGTGCTGTCTGTGGAAAGCTGGGGCAGTGTAGGGGTTCGGCCTGTGAAAAGATGGGAGGTGGCCTGTGAAGAGCTGGAGCAGCGGTCCATGGACAGCTGGAGGGGGGTGTGGCCTGTGGAGAGATGGGGGTGGGTACTGTCTGTGGAGAGCTGTGGGGGGTAGCCCGTAGAGAGCAGCCTGTGAGGAGTTGGGGTTGTGACCCATGGAGAGGGGGTGTTGGGGCCGGCCTAAGAAGAGTTGGAGGTGAGAGTGGTTGTGGGTGAGGTAATGTAGGTGAGTGGAATGTGGGTGCTCTGTTAAAAATGACCAAAAAAGAAGGTAATTTTGTAAGTATATGTTGAGTAACAGAACATTTTTATTGCAATAAATGTATGCATACATATGAGACCTAGGAACATCTTCTAAGTTTATTTTTTGTACCTATTTGTAACAATCAGAACACAGGCCCTGGAGCCTGCCCTGATATTCAATGAGATCATGGCTGATCTGTGGCCTAACTCCATATACCTGCCTTGGGCCCACATCCTTAATATCTTTGCTTAACAAAAATCTATCTATCTCAGATTTAAAATTAACAACAGTTCCAGCATCAACTGCTGTTTGTGAGAGAGAGTTTGAACCTCTATCACCCTTTGCATGAAGACATGCTTCCTAACATCTCTCCGGAATGGTTTGGCCCTAATTTTCAGACAATGCCCCATAGTTTTAGAATCTCCAAACAGTGGAAATAATTTATCTGTATCTACCTTGTCTTTCCCTGTTAATATTTTGAAGACTTCGATCATATCACCCCTTAACCTCCTAAATTCTAGAGAAAACAGACCAAATTTATATAATCTCTCCTCATACCAGAATTCCTGTCGTCCAGGTATCATTTTTATAAACGTATATTGCCCTCCCTCCAAGGCCAAAATATCCTTCCTTTTTTTTTCTTTTTTTTTAAATTTAGAGCACCCAATTCATTTTTTCCAATTAAAAAGCAATTTAGTGTGGCCAATCCACCTAACTTGCACATCTTTGGGTTGTGGGGTGGGTGGGGGGGGGGGGGGGGGGGGGGGGGGCGAAACCCACCCAAACATGGGAGAATGTGCAAACTCCAAACGGACAGTGACCCAGAACTGGGATTGAACCTGGGACCTCAGTGCCATGAGGCAGCAATGCTAACCACTGCACTACCGTGCAGCCCCAAAATATCCTTCCTAATGTCTGGTGCCCAGACCTGCTCACATATTCCAAGTGGGTTCTAACCAGGGTTTTGTAAAGCTGCAACATAACCTCTGTGTCATTATGCTCCAATCCTCTAGATATGAAGAGCATCATTCCATTAGCCTTCTTGATTACTTTCTACGCTGTTCGTGGTATTGTCAAGATCTATACACCTGAACCCCCAGGTCTCTTAGAATATCTACTGAATTCAACTTCATACCACTTAGAAAGTACCCTGCTCTATCCTTTTTTGGTCCAAAATGGATAACCTCACCCTTGCTTACATTGAAATCCATCTGCCACAGTGTTACGCATTCATCCCTTTGTAATTTAATGCTCTCATCTACACAGTCTACAATGCCACCCAACTTTGTGTCATCAGCAAATTTGGATGTATGATTTTCTATGCCATTATCCAAGTCATGATGTGAGAGATGCCAGTGTTGAACTGGGGTGGGCAAAGTAAGAAGTCTTACAACACCAGGTTAAAGTCCAACAGGTTTATTTGGAATCACGTGCTTTCGGTGCATAGCTCCTTCATCAGGTGACCGAAGAGGGCGGTTACACAAACACAGCATCCTCACCTGATGAAGGAGCTGCGCTCCAAAAGCTACTGACTCCAAACAAACCTGTTGGACTTCAACCTGTGTTGTAAGACTTCTTACCAACGCCGGCATGTCCACATCATGGACAGATTTTATAGACCAAGCCAGTGATGCAAGATGATACTTTAAGTGCTTTCGGGAACTTGTCTGCTTTCTTGCATCTTCGTAGAAACTTTGTTTTTCAATATTTTTTTATTCTCCTCTTTTCTCACGTTTTCTCCCAAATTTACACCCAACAATAAACAATAATCAGCAAAAAATGTAATGTCAATCCCCATATCAATAACAACGATCCCATCCTTCCACCAAACCACCAAACATTAGCCCGCATGTTAACATAAACAAATGACAAAAAGGAATCAGGAATCGCCCATAATCACCATGAACACATACAGTCCCCCTCCCCCCAAACCTCCCAGCCCCCCAAATGTTCGATGTGATCCAATTCTCGAAAGTGCATAATGAATAACGCCCATGAATTGTAGAACCCCTCCACCCTTCCCCTCAGTTCAAATTTGACCTTTTTAAGCATCAAGAATTCCAGCAGGTCCCCCCACCACGCTAGAGCACAGAGTGGAGAGGTTGATCTCAAACTAACAGGATCCGCCTTCGGGCGATCAACGAGGTGAAGGCTACAGCATCTGCCTCCACGCCCGTTTCCAGCCCTGGCTGGCCCGACATCCCGAATATGGTCTCCCAAGGGCCCAGGTCCAGTTTCACATGCCCCACTTTAGAGATCACCCTAAACACCTCCTTCCAGTAATCCTCCAGCTTTGGACAGGACCAAAACATATTAATGTGGTTTGCGCTCCCCCCCACACCCTCCCTCCCCGCCCCCCCCACCTCCTACAAGGTTCACATACATCTTCTACCCCCTCAAAGAGCTGACTCATCCTCGCCCTTGTAACGCGCACTCTGTACACCACCTTCAGCTGTATCAGCCCCAACCTCGCACACAAGGTGGAGGCGTTCACTTTGCCTTGATCCCTTACAACGGCACCTTCTCTTCCTCCAAAATAGCCCTGTAAACCGCCGATACTACCCCGTTCTCCAGTCCCCCTGTCGTCAGCACCTCCTCCAGCAATGTGGAAGCCGGCTCTATTGGGAAGCTCTGTATCTCCTTTCTGGCAAAGTCACAAACCTGCATGTATCTGAATATTTCCCCCTGCTCCAGCCCATACTTCGCTCCCAGCTCCTTCATTCCTGCAAAACGACCCCCAAGAATCTTTGTAGAAACTTAATGTCATTGTCTATATGCTCGATCTTCTTGGAGATCCTATCCACTTTGAGCCGGCATTGTACGGTGTCGATGGCAGCCAGGATGTGGAGATGCGGCTTTGGACTGGGTGGGCACAGTAAGGAATCTTACCAAACCAGGTTCAAGTCCAACAGGTATATTTGATTCCAAATATGCCCCACCCCCACCTGCAGCTCCGGCAGATCCCACACCCCAAATATAGCCTCCAGGGCACTGTGAGGGGTGTGAGCATGGGGCACAGTGAGGGGTGTGACAGTGGGACACAGTGAGGGGTGTGACAGTGGGGCACAGTGAGGGGTGTGACAGTGGGGAACAGTGAGTGGTGTGAGAGTGGGGCACAGTGAGGGGTGTGAGAGTGGGGCACAGTGAGGGGTGTGACAGTGGGGCACAGTGAGGGGTGTGAGCATGGGGCACAGTGAGGGGTGTGAGAGTGGGACACAGTGAGGGGTGTGAGAGTGGGGCACAGTGAGTGGTGTGAGAGTGGGACACAGTGAGGGGTGTGACAGTGGGGCACAGTGAGGGGTGTGACAGTGGGGAACAGTGAGTGGTGTGAGAGTGGGACACAGTGAGGGGTGTGACAGTGGGTCACAGTGAGGGGTGTGAGAGTGGGACACAGTGAGGGGTGTGACAGTGGGGCACAGTGAGGGGTGTGAGAGTGCGACACAGCGAGGGGTGTGAGAGTGGGACACAGTGAGGGGTATGAGAGTGGGGCACAGTGAGGGGTGTGAGAGTGGGCACAGTGAGGGGTGTGAGAGTGGGGCACAGTGAGGGGTGTGACAGTGGGGCACAGTGAGTGGTGTGAGAGTGGGACACAGTGAGGGGTGTGAGAGTGGGGCACAGTGAGGGGTGTGAGAGTGGGGCACAGTGAGGGGTGTGAGAGTGGGACACAGTGAGGGGTGTGACAGTGGGGCACAGTGATGGTGTGAGAGTGGGACACAGTGAGGGGTGTGACAGTGGGGCACAGTCAGGGGTGTGAGAGTGGGGCACAGTGAGGGGTGTGACAGTGGGGCACAGTGAGGGGTGTGAGAGTGGGGCACAGTGAGGGGTGTGACAGTGGGGCACAGTGAGGGGTGTGACAGTGGGGCACAGTGAGGGGTGTGAGAGTGGGGCACAGTGAGGGGTGTGAGAGTGGGACACAGTGAGGGGTGTGAGAGTGGGGCACAGTGAGGGGTGTGAGAGTGCGGCACAGTGAGGGGTGTGACAGTGGGGCACAGTGAGGGGTGTGAGAGTGGGACACAGTGAGGGGTGTGACAGTGGGGCACAGTGAGTGGTGTGAGAGTGGGACACAGTGAGGGGTGTGAGAGTGGGGCACAGTGAGGGGTGTGACAGTGGGGCACAGTGAGGGGTGTGACAGTGGGGCACAGTGAGGGGTGTGACAGTGGGGACACAGTGAGGGGTGTGACAGTGGGGCACAGTGAGGGGTGTGACAGTGGGGCACAGTGAGGGGTGTGACAGTGGGGACACAGTGAAGGGTGTGACAGTGGGGACACAGTGAGGGGTGTGAGAGGGGCACAGTGAGGGGTGTGACAGTGGGGCACAGTGAGGGGTGTGACAGTGGGGCACAGTGAGGGGTGTGAGAGTGGGCACAGTGAGGGGTGTGACAGTGGGGCACTGTGAGGGGTGTGACAGTGGGGCACAGTGAGGGGTGTGACAGTGGGGCACAGTGAGGGGTGTGACAGTGGGGCACAGTGAGGGGTGTGAGAGTGGGGCACAGTGAGGGATGTGAGACTGGGCACAGTGAGGGATGTGACAGTGGGACACAGTGAGGGGTGTGACAGTGAGGCACAGTGAGGGGTGTGACAGTGGGGCACAGTGAGGGGTGTGACAGTGAGGCACAGTGAGGGGTGTGAGAGTGGGCACAGTGAGGGGTGTGACAGTGGGGCACAGTGAGGGTTGTGACAGTGGGGCACAGTGAGGGGTGTGAGAGTGGGCACAGTGAGGGGTGTGACAGTGGGGCACAGTGAGGGGTGTGACAGTGGGGCACAGTGAGGGGTGTGACAGTGGGACACAGTGAGGGGTGTGACAGTGGGGCACAGTGAGGGGTGTGACAGTGGGACACAGTGAGGGGTGTGAGGAGTGGGGCACAGTGAGGGGTGTGACAGTGGGCACAGTGAGGGGTGTGACAGTGTGGGCACAGTGAGGGGTGTGACAGTGGGGCACAGTGAGGGGTGTGACAGTGGGGACACAGTGAGGGGTGTGAGAGTGGGACACAGTGAGGGGTGTGACAGTGGGCACAGTGAGGGGTGTGACAGTGGGCACAGTGAGGGGTGTGAAGTGGGGCACAGTGAGGGGTGTGACAGTGGGGCACAGTGAGGGGTGTGAGAGTGGGGCACAGTGAGGGGTGTGACAGTGGGACACAGTGAGGGGTGTGACAGTGGGGCACAGTGAGGGGTGTGAGAGTGGGGCACAGTGAGGGGTGTGAGAGTGGGACACAGTGAGGGGTGTGACAGTGGGCACAGTGAGGGGTGTGACAGTGGGACACAGTGAGGGGTGTGAGAGTGGGGCACAGTGAGGGGTGTGAGAGTGGGGCACAGTGAGGGGTGTGACAGTGGGGCACAGTGAGGGGTGTGACAGTGGGACACAGTGAGGGGTGTGACAGTGGGACACAGTGAGGGGTGTGACAGTGGGGCACAGTGAGGGGTGTGAGAGTGGGGCACAGTGAGGGGTGTGAGAGTGGGGCACAGTGAGGGGTGTGAGAGTGGGGCACAGTGAGGGGTGTGACAGTGGGGCACAGTGAGGGGTGTGAGAGTGGGGCACAGTGAGGGGAGTGAGAGTGGGGCACAGTGAGGGGTGTGACATTGGGGCACAGTGAGGGGTGTGACATTGGGGCACAGTGAGAGGTGTGAGAGTGGGACACAGTAAGGGGTGTGACAGTGGGGCACAGTGAGGGGTGTGAGACTGGGACACAGTGAGTGGTGTGACAGTGGGACACAGTGAGGGGTGTGAGAGTGGGACACAGTGAGGGGTGTGAGAGTGGGGCACAGTGAGGGGTGTGACAGTGGGGCACAGTGAGGGGTGTGAGAGTGGGACACAGTGAGGGGTGTGAGAGTGGGACACAGTGAGGGGTGTGAGAGTGGGGCACAGTGAGGGGTGTGAGAGTGGGGCACAGTGAGGGGTGTGAGAGTGGGCACAGTGGGGTGTGAGAGTGGAGCACAGTGAGGGGTGTGACAGTGGGGCACAGTCAGGGGTGTGACAGTGGGGCACAGTGAGGGGTGTGACAGTGGGGCACAGTGAGGGGTGTGACAGTGGGGCACAGTGAGGGGTGTGAGAGTGGGGCACAGTGAGGGGTGTGAGAGTGGGGCACAGTGAGGGGTGTGAGAGTGGGCACAGTCAGGGGTGTGACAGTGGGGCACAGTGAGGGGTGTGAGAGTGGGGCACAGTGAGGGGTTTGAGAGTGGGGCACAGTGAGGGGTGTGAGAGTGGGGCACAGTAAGGGGTGTGACAGTGGGGCTCAGTGAGGGGTGTGAGAGTGGGACACAGTCAGGGATGTGACAGTGGGGACACAGTGAGGGGTGTGAGAGTGGGGCACAGTGAGGGGTGTGACAGTGGGGACACAGTGAGGGGTGTGAGAGTGGGACACAGTGAGGGGTGTGACAGTGGGGACACAGTGAGGGGTGTGAGAGTGGGGCACAGTGAGAGGTGTGAGAGTGGGACACAGTGAGGGGTGTGACAGTGGGGACACAGTGAGGGGTTTGACAGTGGGACACAGTGAGGGGTGTGAGAGTGGGGCACAGTGAGGGGTGTGAGAGTGGGGCACAGTGAGGGGTGTGAGAGTGGGCACAGTGAGGGGTGTGACAGTGGGGCACAGTGAGGGGTGTGAGAGTGGGGCACAGTAAGGGGTGTGACAGTGGGGCACAGTGAGGGGTGTGACAGTGGGGCACAGTGAGGGGTGTGAGAGTGGGGCACAGTGAGGGGTGTGACAGTGGGGCACAGTGAGGGGTATGACAATGGGACACAGTGAGGGGTGTGACAGTGGGGCACAGTGAGGGTGTGAGAGTGGGACACAGTGAGGGGTGTGACAGTGGGACACAGTGAGGGGTGTGAGAGTGGGGCACAGTGAGGGGTGTGACAGTGGGGCACAGTGAAGGGTGTGAGAGTGGGACACAGTGAGGGGTGTGAGAGTGGGGCACAGTGAGGGGTGTGACAGTGGGGCAAAGTGAGGGGTGTGACAGTGGGGCACAGTGAGGGGTGTGACAGTGGAGCACAGTGAGGGGTGTGACAGTGGGGCACAGTGAGGGGTGTGAGAGTGGGGCACAGTGAGGGGTGTGACAGTGGGGCACAGTGAGGGTGTGACAGTGGGGCACAGTGAGGGGTGTGACAGTGGGGCACAGTGAGGGGTGTGAGAGTGGGGCACAGTGAGGGGTGTGAGAGTGGGGCACAGTGAGGCGTGTGACAGTGGGGCACAGTGAGGGGTGTGACAGTGGGGCACAGTGAGGGGTGTGAGAGTGGGACACAGTGAGGGGTGTGACAGTGGGGCACTGTGAGGGGTGTGACAGTGGGGCACAGTGAGGGGTGTGACAGTGGGGCACAGTGAGGGGTGTGACAGTGGGGCACAGTGAGGGGTGTGAGAGTGGGGCACAGTGAGGGATGTGAGACTGGGCACAGTGAGGGATGTGACAGTGGGACACAGTGAGGGGTGTGACAGTGAGGCACAGTGAGGGGTGTGACAGTGGGGCACAGTGAGGGGTGTGACAGTGAGGCACAGTGAGGGGTGTGAGAGTGGGCACAGTGAGGGGTGTGACAGTGGGGCACAGTGAGGGTTGTGACAGTGGGGCACAGTGAGGGGTGTGAGAGTGGGCACAGTGAGGGGTGTGTCAGTGGGGCACAGTGAGGGGTGTGACAGTGGGGCACAGTGAGGGGTGTGACAGTGGGGCACAGTGAGGGGTGTGACAGTGGGGCACAGTGAGGGGTATGACAGTGGGACACAGTGAGGGGTGTGAGTGTGGGGCACAGTGAGGGGTGTGACAGTGAGGCACAGTGAGGGGTGTGAGTGTGGGGCACAGTGAGGGGTGTGACAGTGGGGCACAGTGAGGGGTGTGACAGTGGGGCACAGTGAGGGGTGTGAGAGTGGGGCACAGTGAGGGGTGTGAGAGTGGGGCACAGTGAGGGGTGTGACAGTGCGGCAGAGTGATGGGTGTGAGGTTGGGGCACAGTGAGAGGTGTGACAGTGGGGCACAGTGAGGGGTGTGAGAGTGGGGCACAGTGAGGGGTGTGACAGGGGGGCACAGTGAGGGGTGTGACAGTGGGGCACAGTGAGGGGTGTGAGAGTGGGGCACAGTGAGGGGTGTGAGAGTGGGACACAGAGAGGGGTGTGAGAGTGCGGCACAGTGAGGGGTGTGACAGTGGGACACAGTGAGGGGTGTGAGAGTGGGGCACAGTGAGGGGTGTGAGAGTGGGGCACAGTGAGGGGTGTGACAGTGGGGCACAGTGAGGGGTGTGACAGTGGGACACAGTGAGGGGTGTGACAGTGGGACACAGTGAGGGGTGTGACAGTGGGGCACAGTGAGGGGTGTGAGAGTGGGGCACAGTGAGGGGTGTGAGAGTGGGGCACAGTGAGGGGTGTGAGAGTGGGGCACAGTGAGGGGTGTGACAGTGGGGCACAGTGAGGGGTGTGAGAGTGGGGCACAGTGAGGGGAGTGAGAGTGGGGCACAGTGAGGGGTGTGACATTGGGGCACAGTGAGGGGTGTGACATTGGGGCACAGTGAGGTGTGTGAGAGTGGGACACAGTAAGGGGTGTGACAGTGGGCACAGTGAGGGGTGTGAGAGTGGGGCACAGTGAGGGGTGTGACAGTGGGACACAGTGAGGGGTGTGAGAGTGGGACACAGTGAGGGGTGTGAGAGTGGGGCACAGTGAGGGGTGTGACAGTGGGGCACAGTGAGGGGTGTGAGAGTGGGACACAGTGAGGGGTGTGAGAGTGGGACACAGTGAGGGGTGTGAGAGTGGGGCACAGTGAGGGGTGTGAGAGTGGGGCACAGTGAGGGGTGTGAAGGGGGCACAGTGGGGTGTGAGAGTGGGAGCACAGTGAGGGGTGTGACAGTGGGGCACAGTGAGGGGTGTGACAGTGGGGCACAGTGAGGGGTGTGACAGTGGGGCACATGTGAGGGGTGTGACAGTGGGGCACAGTGAGGGGTGTGAGAGTGGGGCACAGTGAGGGGTGTGAGAGTGGGGCACAGTGAGGGGTGTGAGAGTGGGCACAGTCAGGGGTTGTGACAGTGGGGCACAGTGAGGGGTGTGAGAGTGGGCACAGTGAGGGGTTTGAGAGTGGGGCACAGTGAGGGGTGTGAGAGTGGGGCACAGTAAGGGGTGTGACAGTGGGGCTCAGTGAGGGGTGTGAGAGTGGGGACACAGTCAGGGATGTGACAGTGGGACACAGTGAGGGGTGTGAGAGTGGGGCACAGTGAGGGGTGTGACAGTGGGGACACAGTGAGGGAGTGTGAGAGTGGGACACAGTGAGGGGTGTGACAGTGGGGACACAGTGAGGGGTGTGAGAGTGGGGCACAGTGAGAGGTGTGACAGTGGGGCACAGTGAGGGGTGTGAGAGTGGACACAGTGAGGGGTGTGACAGTGGGGACACAGTGAGGGGTTTGACAGTGGGACACAGTGTGGGATGTGGGAGTGGGGCACAGTGAGGGGTGTGAGAGTGGGGCACAGTGAGGGGTGTGAGAGTTGGGCACAGTGAGGGGTGTGACAGTGGGGCACAGTGAGGGGTGTGAGAGTGGGGCACAGTGAGGGGTGTGACAGTGGGGCACAGTGAGGGTGTGGACAGTGGGACACAGTGAGGGGTGTGAGAGTGGGGCACAGTGAGGGTGTGACAGTGGGCACCAGTGAGGGGTATGACAATGGGACACAGTGAGGGGTGTGACAGTGGGGCACCAGTGAGGGTGTGGGAGTGGGACACAGTGAGGGTGTGACAGTGGGACACAGTGAGGGGGTGTGAGAGTGGGGCACAGTGAGGGGTGTGACAGTGGGCACAAGTGAAGGGGTGTGAGAGTGGGACACAGTGAGGGGTGTGAGAGTGGGGCACAGTGAGGGGTGTGACAGTGGGGCAAAGTGAGGGGTGTGACAGTGGGGCACAGTGAGGGGTGTGACAGTGGAGCACAGTGAGGGGTGTGACAGTGGGGCACAGTGAGGGGTGTGAGAGTGGGGCACAGTGAGGGGTGTGACAGTGGGCACAGTGAGGGGTGTGACAGTGGGGCACAGTGAGGGGTGTGACAGTGGGGCACAGTGAGGGGTGTGAGAGTGGGGCACAGTGAGGGGTGTGAGAGTGGGGCACAGTGAGGCGTGTGACAGTGGGGCACAGTGAGGGGTGTGACAGTGGGGCACAGTGAGGGGTGTGAGAGTGGGACACAGTGAGGGGTGTGACAGTGGGACACAGTGAGGGGTGTGACAGTGGGGCACAGTGAGGGGTGTGAGAGTGGGGCACAGTGAGGGGTGTGACAGTGGGACACAGTGAGGGGTGTGACAGTGGGACACAGTGAGGGATGTGACAGTGGGACACAGTGAGGGGTGTGACAGTGGGGACACAGTGAGGGGTGTGAGAGTGGGGCACAGTGAGGGGTGTGACAGTGGGGCACAGTGAGGGGTGTGAGAGTGGGGCACAGTGAGGGGTGTGAGAGTGGGGACACAGTGAGGGGTGTGAGAGTGGGGCACAGTGAGGGGTGTGAGAGTGCGGCACAGTGAGGGGTGTGACAGTGGGGCACAGTGAGGGGTGTGAGAGTGGGACACAGTGAGGGGTGTGACAGTGGGGCACAGTGAGTGGTGTGAGAGTGGGACACAGTGAGGGGTGTGAGAGTGGGGCACAGTGAGGGGTGTGACAGTGGGGCACAGTGAGGGGTGTGACAGTGGGGCACAGTGAGGGGTGTGACAGTGGGGACACAGTGAGGGGTGTGACAGTGGGGCACAGTGAGGGGTGTGAGAGTGGGACACAGTGAGGGTGTGACAGTGGGGCACAGTGAGGGGTGTGAGTGGGCACAGTGAGGGGTGTGACAGTGGGGCACAGTGAGGGGTGTGACAGTGGGGACACAGTGAGGGGTGTGAGAGTGGGACACAGTGAGGGGTGTGAGAGTGGGGCACAGTGAGGGGTGTGAGAGTGGGACACAGTGAGGGGTGTGAGAGTGGGACACAGTGAGGGGTGTGACAGTGGGCACAGTGAGGGGTGTGAGAGTGGGGCACAGTGAGGGGTGTGAGAGTGGGGCACAGTGAGGGGAGTGAGTGGGGACACAGTGAGGGGTGTGGGAGTGGGACACAGTGAGGGGTGTGACAGTGGGACACAGTGAGGGGTGTGACAGTGGGCACAGTGAGGGGTGTGACAGTGGGCACAGTGAGGGGTGTGACAGTGGGGCACAGTGAGGGGTGTGACAGTGGGGCACAGTGAGGGGTGTGACAGTGGGGCACAGTGAGGGGTGTGAGAGTGGGGCACAGTGAGGGGTGTGACAGTGGGACACAGTGAGGGGTGTGACAGTGGGGACACAGTGAGGGGTGTGACAGTGGGACACAGTGAGGGGTGTGACAGTGGGACACAGTGAGGGGTGTGAGAGTGGGACACAGTGAGGGGTGTGAGATTGGGGCACAGTGAGGGGTGTGACAGTGGGGCACAGTGAGGGGTGTGAGAGTGGGCACAGTGAGGGGTGTGACAGTGGGGACACAGTGAGGGGTGTGACAGTGGGACACAGTGAGGGGTGTGAGAGTGGGGACACAGTGAGGGGTGTGACAGTGGGACACAGTGAGGGGTGTGACAGTGGGACACAGTGAGGGGTGTGACAGTGGGACACAGTGAGGGGTGTGACAGTGGGGCACAGTGAGGGGTGTGACCGTGGGGACACAGTGAGGGGTGTGACAGTGGGACACAGTGAGGGGTGTGACAGTGGGCACAGTGAGGGGTGTGACAGTGGGGCACAGTGAGGGGTGTGACAGTGGGGCACAGTGAGGGGTGTGACAGTGGGGCACAGTGAGGGGTGTGAGAGTGGGGCACAGTGAGGGGTGTGAGAGTGGGACACAGTGAGGGGTGTGACAGTGGGACACAGTGAGGGGTGTGACAGTGGGGCACAGTGAGGGGTGTGAGAGTGGGGCACAGTGAGGGGTGTGACAGTGGGACACAGTGAGGGGTGTGACAGTGGGACACAGTGAGGGGTGTGACAGTGGGGACACAGTGAGGGGTGTGAGAGTGGGACACAGTGAGGGGTGTGACAGTGGGACACAGTGAGGGGTGTGAGAGTGGGACACAGTGAGGGGTGTGAGAGTGGGGCACAGTGAGGGGTGTGAGAGTGGGGCACAGTGAGGGGTGTGAGAGTGGGGCACAGTGAGGGGTGTGAGAGTGGGACACAGTGAGGGGTGTGACAGTGGGACACAGTGAGGGGTGTGAGAGTGGGACACAGTGAGGGGTGTGAGAGTGTGGCACAGTGAGGGGTGTGAGTGGGCTCCAAGTCCAAGTACAAGATCATCAACATGGTGCAAAAAAAAATACCAAAATTTCTGCAACTTTAGATAGAACCAGAACATAGTTGGCCGGGCCCCTCCCACACCCTTCGCAAGTGTCCTCCAACCCCTCAAATAGGCGGCTCATCAGGTGTGCCCTGAGCACCACCTTTAATTGTATTAACCCCAGTCCCAAACACAAAGTTGAGGCAATATATCACACCACAACCTCTCCTCCAGCATCACCCCCAGCTCCTCCTCCCACTTTGCCTTAACCCCCTCCAACAATACTGTGTCCTGCTCCAGAATTGTCACTTTTCATTCTTTTGTAGTTGAATTCTTCAATATAATTAGGATATTTCTGAACGGTTCCTCCAGTGCTCTTGGGAGGTCAGAAAGGTTCCACAGTTGGAAAAGTTTGGGAAACCCTGGGTTAAGGGAAAGAGCGATGCTGTGATAAGCATTTAAGGAGATATTTTAGAATACTCAGAAAATATACTTTCTAAAGAGAAAATAAAACTCTGAGGGACACACCTTTCTGTGAAATTGAAAGAAAAATCATGTAATTCCGCAAAGATTAGTGCAGATAAGAATATAATTAACAGTAAATAATAATTAAAAGATTAATAAGAAGCATTGGATGAGGGATTGTGGTGTGAGGTGAGGTTAATGCCTTGACCTCATGCGCGAGGCTGGGACTGATACAGTTGAAGGTGCTGTACTGTGCACACCTGAAGAAGTCAAGAATGAGCCGGCTGGTTAGGGGTCCTGCTAATCATGTGCAGTTTTGGTCCTAGCTGAAGTTGTAAAGGATTTGGAGGGCAGTTTCCAACACCAACTCAGTGGTTTTGATGTAGATGTAGAGCCCGGTCTCCTGGAGACCATATTTGGGGTGTCGGGCTGGCCAGTGTTGTGGACGAGTGCGGGGGCAGATGTTTTAGCCTTTGTTATGTGAGAGTACCTTTAAGAAATGGGTGTTTATTACTGCAGTGATGTCAGAGAGTGGGTGGAGCTGGGCTGTCTGTCAGCTTTTTACTTTCGTTTTAGGCTGTTTGCTGCATGGTGTGTTTTAATTTCGTTTTCAGAGCTGGATAGCTGCAGTCACAGCCAGAAGGTGTATTAGAGTCTCCTTCTGTAATCTAAAGAATGTAAATCGACCCTTTGGTGATTTAAAACTAATAACTGCTTGCAGTTGTGACTTTAACATGATGTGCTTCTGTTTAAAGGTTTTTTT
Organism: Scyliorhinus canicula; assembly: GCF_902713615.1. Lineage (NCBI taxonomy): Eukaryota > Metazoa > Chordata > Chondrichthyes > Carcharhiniformes > Scyliorhinidae > Scyliorhinus > Scyliorhinus canicula. Next base: position 128,061,024 of record NC_052153.1, read on the forward strand.
AAAGTCTTCTGGATGTTAAAAGGACAGCTTACGGATTACTTAGTGTTGTATTCTTTGGGCGTTGTATTTGAATTAATGGTTGCTAAGATGTTCGCTGTTTGGTTTAAAAAGGTTAACTTGAGTTGATAGAAAAACATTGTTTTGCTTTAAAAAATACTTCTTCCATTTCTGCTGTACCACACCTGTAGAGTGGGCCATGTGCTCCCCATACCACAATCTATTAAAAGTTGTGGGTCAGGTGAACTCCATGATACACTTTGGGGTTCTCTAAACCCTGGCCCATAACACCTTTGCCTTGCTGATTGCTTGCAGGCAGGTCCTGTTGTGGTGGATGTCAGTTCTCCACCCTGTGTCTTGGCGTGGCTGGGAGACCTATTGGAATTCGTAGCCCTGGAGAGGGTGAAATGTGCTCTATGAAGCGAGTGATGGGTTCCACAAGAGTTGGGGATTGTTCATTCTGCATTTTGGAGAGTTGGTTACTGTCAACTGTTCATATTGGGTGGGAATTTTAATACATTGGGTGTGTTTATTTTGTTGTGAAATGTAAAATGTTGAAAATTGCAATTAAAATACTTTTTGGAAAAAGATTAATAAGGAGGGTGAAATTAGAGTATTGGATGAATTTCTACAGATATTTAAAATAGGTAAAGTGAGCGTTAGTCCTTCAGAGAGAGTCTGGGGAACTGATGGTTGCATAGGCTGTCTCTGGAATACTCTCCCTGCACCTTCCTGCTTCTCTGCCTCACTATCCACCTGTAAGACACTTCTTCAAGCCTACTTCTTTAATCAAACATTTGGTTACTTGACTTAACATTCCCTCACTTGCCCTGATATCATACTTTGTTTTTTTAATCGGGCAGCATGGTGGTGCAGTAGTTAGCACAGCTGCCTCACAACACCGAGATCCCAGGTTTGATCCAGGCTCTGGGTCACTGTCCATGTGGAGTTTACACATTCTCCCCTTGTTTACGTGGGTTTCGCCGCCCACAACCCAAAAGATGTGCAGGTTAGGTGGATTGGCCACACTAAATTGCCCCTTAATTGGAAAAAAAATAATTGGGTAATCTAAATTTTTTTATTTTAAATACTTTGTTTTTTAATGCTCCTTTGGACTTTTCATGGCATTAAAGGTGCTACATGAATGTAAGCTGATGTTTTTGAAGGTTGATAATTTGGTGTGATGGTGTCAAAGGGCTTATCTTTTGACTGAAGCATGTCTACTGGTTCAGATGGATATCTCCAAAATCCTGTGTTTATTTGAATAACAGGGTGTCCTGAGTGTAATTACCTAGCCACATCAAAATCGATTTAACCAGTCATTTATCCAATTTCCTGTTGATGGGATTTTGTGTTAAATTGATTGCCCTGTATTTCCAAAGTATTTAAAATGGGCTGCAAAGCACATTGGGACATCCTGAGGTCATGAAAAACATAATATAAATGCAAATGTTTTGTTTTGCATTTCATAAGTATTTCAGCCACCAGAAACCAACTAATTCAATCGAGGAATGGAGGCAGAATTGCAAAATATTTTATAGCAGAGCAACTACAGAACATATGAGCATTGGCCAAAACATGATTCCTTTTATAGTACATACAGCATTGGCACAGGGAGACTAAACGAGGGGATGATCTAAAATAACTTGCCTCCAAAAAATGTATTAAAAACCATTCTTTATCTTGAAAGTTGTTGCTTATATGATACTTCATTGCATTTTAGGATGGGTTCATTTGTAGCAGCTGTCAGTGACCTCCACTTCAATGCCAACCTTCACTGTTTATTATCAGTGATACAATGTTGTCACTGCAGTCATTTTGTGAAAAGCAGTCGTTTATGTCAAGATCATTCAACACAGCTTTAAAACAAAATAAAAGCAAAAGATTGTGGATGCTGGATGTCTGACATAAAATCAGAAAGTGTGAGAAAAACACAACAGTTCTGGCAGCATCTATGGAGAGAGAAACAGAGTTATTACTTGAGTGCAATGTGACTTCTTCAGACCTAAAGAGAGATAGAAATGTGATGGATTTTATGCTGGTGAAAATGGGGTTGGGGGGTTGGGGGGGTGGGGGGGGGGGGTCAGGTAGAATAAAAGGGAAAGGGAATGTTATGGCATAGGTCCGAGGGTGAGAGAGATGAAATAACAAGTGGCTGGATTCTCTGCCACCCGATGCCGGCAGTTAGAATTATGATCAGGTGGAGGATAACGGAGGATAATGTTAAAAGTGCGATTTGTACCCGGCGCCATTTCCAACGCCATATTCCAGTCCCTCACTGTTGGGGTTAGTGGAGTTTGTGCACCGTTCAAAACCGTCATTTGCATGGATTTAAATGTCATTAGCAGGTTGGCACAGTGTGCTCCACCCTTCCGTATTGCTCCACTACTCTCAGGCAGGAGTCATCTGGGCATAAATTGGTGCATTTACGAGCGTGGCTTGGGTGCTATGGCTATTGAGGGGGAGCGAGAAGGTAAGAAAACTCACAAAACCTGTCTAGCTAGCTGGCTGTCTGGACCTCAGGAGTAGCAGGTAACAACTTGGTGCTATGACCATGAACTGGGGTATCACATCACATTGCAGTTAAGCTCCCACCAAATGCACACCTCCCTTGCTCACCCTCAGCTGTAGGATGAGCCCGTGCACAAGCATCTCAGCACGGAGGTGAGTGGCAGCACACGGTGATCGTACCCCCGCACAGTTGTGGTTCACCTGGCACCGCGGTGGTGTGGAGAAGGACACCTGCTCCCGGTGGCCTTCAAGCTCACGTTTGCCCTGAACTTTTATGCTTCTGGCTCACCAGGGCTCGAGTGGAGAGCTGTATGGGATCTCGCAAACATCCACATACAGGTGCATCTGAGCTGTGACGGATGCCCAGGCATCGAACTACATTACCTTTAATCTGGACTAGATTTACCAGACTTCCCAGCCTAAGGAAGTAATCATCTTCCAGCATTGTGTGCTAGTCCTCCTGATGACGTTGGTAGCACTGGTTGCCTCTGCCACCTCCTTCCACTCACTGTTTAGAGAGACAGGCTTAACTCTGCGGCCCACCGTGGGGAAGAGGATGTCCCTCCCCTCCTCAATGGCAGTGGGTCCACTTCAGATTCCCAAAATCAGAGAGGGGAGGACAGGTCTTCTCTGAGCCATCTTCTTGGCTGGAATGAGAGTGTGTGGTGAATGAAGCTACTCCAACTTGTCAGGCTCTTTAATGCAAATTCCAGCCTCAGCAAATCCACCACAGTGGGACTTGGAATTGTTTCTACATCATGTCAAAAGAGTGCTGGCACATTTGCATCTCATGAATTCTGGATCAAAATGCACCTCCTGTGTTAGTCACCACTGATGTATTATACTGTATATATGGGTTTTACGGTAAGGCCCCTGTACTGCAGGTACGAGGGTAGATCCCTGCCTGCTGGCTCCACCCAGTAGGCGGAGTATAAATATGTGTGCTCCCCATACAGCAGCCATTTTGTCAGCTGCTGTAGGAGGCCACACATCTCTGTATAATAAAGCCTCAATTACATCCTACTCTCGTCTCGTCATAATTGATAGTGCATCATTTTATTACACAGAGATTTTTCAGAGATGGACCTCGGCATCAAGTCGGATCGCCTGCAGCTGCATCCTCAAGCAGACAACGCCAAAAAAAGACTTCGAACATTGCCGAGCCTGTTTTGAAGCATACATTGGGTCTGCGCCAGACCCAATCCCAGAAGCACAGAAGCTCCAGATTCTGTACACGCAGCTGAGCTCCGTTTTTACCCTCGCCCAGGACGTGCTGACATACGCAGAAGCCATGGCGCTACTAAATTAAATGAAAATCGCTTATTGTCACAACTAGGCTTCAAATGAAGTTACTGTGAAAAGCCCCTAGTCGCCACATTCCAGCGCCTGTTCGGGGAGGCTGGTACAGGAATTGAACCGTGCTGCTGGCCTGCTTTGGTCTGCTTTAAAAGCCAGTGATTTAGCCCAGTGTGCTAAACCAGCCCAAGGAGAATTACACTCAGCAGACAAACAAAATCTGCGCCAGGCATCTCCTATCCACGTGGCACCAACTTCCGGGTGAGTCTGTGGAAGATTTCTGGCATGCCCTGCTCGCCCTAGTGAGAAACTGTGATTGCCAGGCCGTTTCGGCCACTGAACATTCGAACCTGCCGATGAGAGACGCATTCGTTACGGGCATAGGGTCCAACTATATCCGCCAGCGCCTCTTAGAAGGAGCCACGCTTGACCTCGCGGCGACCAAAAAACTAGCGCTCACGAAACGTACAGGCCTTTGCCCCCGACCGCGCGGCCCACCCCCCCGTTCACCGTGGACCCCGCCAACGGCCACCCCATCAGTGACCACCCACAGCCCACCCCACGCCTGCGTCGCGCGGCAGCCAACCAACCCCGGAGGACCCAAATGCTACTCCTGCGGCAAGTCAAAACACCCCTGGGAGTGCTGCGCGGAGCGCGCTCTGCAAGGCCTGTGGCAAGAAGGGACATTTCGCTGCAGTGTGCCAGGCCCGCTCAATCGCAGCTATTGTCCCGGCACCCCCCACGTGTGGCCAGTGGGCGCTGCCATCTTCCCCTCCTCGGACCACGTGCATCGCACGCGTGCCACTGTCTTGCTCTACTCACAACACGTGTGGCCCGTGAGTGCTGCCATCTTGCCTGCATCAGAACCAATGGGCGCCATCTTGCGTGCCCCAGGACACAAGTGGCCCAGGGCACCGCCATCTTGCCTGCCCCAGGACTCGTGCGGCCCGTGGGCACCGCCATCTTACCCGCCTTAGGCCCCTGCCCGTCAGGCTCCTCATCAGGCCGCTCAGTGCGTGCAACCGCCAAGACCGACCACATCTCGCCTCGGTCACGATTGACCAGTCTCGACCGCATAACCTCGCGACCCTTCGAGAAAGATGAAGGTCGACGGGCATGAGATATCCTGCCTTCTGGACTCCGGGAGCACTGAGAGCTTCATCCACCCTGATACGGTAAGGCGCTACTGATGTGACCATCAATTCACTCGAGACACGATAGGAAGTAAACTGTGGCTTTAATAGACTTACAACTGAGCCTGCCTGCGACCAGAAGAACTAAGGGCAGACTCACAAGGCTGCAGCACTTTATGCTTCCGGTACTGGGAGGGGCCATGGGCAGAGCCGAGGGTGGAGCCCTGTACAAGCTCCTCATCTTCCCCTGTGGGCAGAGCCGCGCAACGGCTCATAGACAGAGCCCACAAGGACACAATGCTATACAGTGTGAATTACATGATGTACATGCACCACATTCACCCCCTGTAAAAAAATCAAGTCCGGCGGGGGTGACGGGTCTACAGGTTGAGCCGATCCGGTGGCCAAGTCGTCCTTTGGGATCGGCGGAGCACTGGGGTTGCAGCCTCTTCGGGTAGCTGGGTGGTGACGGGTGTGGATATGAAGGTGGACTCCAGGGGTGTTTCGGTCCGAGCTTCGTTCCTGACTGGTGCGATGGGTGAAGGGGGGCGCAGGAAACCTGTAGGTCTGGGGGCACAGGGCGTGGGGGGTTGGGTGGGGTGTAGTGTGTGGGGTACCTCGGCGGTGGTGGTGGTAGTGGTGGATCCTGCAGGCGCCAGGTCCCGGAGGAAAACAGTGTACTGACGGCCGTCGGGGTGTTCAATAAAGGCGTAGTGTGGGTTCAAGTGTAGCAGTATTACCCTTTCTACTAGTGGGTCCATTTTATGTGTCCGGACGTGCTTCCGGAGGAGAACCGGACCCAGTATCCTCAACCAAGATGGGAGCGAAGCCCCCGTGGTAGTGCCCCTAGGGAAACCAAATAATCGCTCGTGAGGGGTCTGGTTAGTGGCAGTGCACAGTAGGGACCTAATTGCATGGAGCGCATCGTGGAAGACCTCCTGCCAGTGGGAGGTCAGGGAGATTCCTGGACCATAGGGTCAATAGGACGGTCTTCCAGACTGTCGCGTTCTCCCTCTCCACCTGCCCATTTCCCCTGGGGTTATAGCTGGTAGGACTGCTCGAGGCGATGCCATTGTCGAGCAGGTACTGACACAGCTCATTGCTCATGAAGGACAAACCCCTGTTGCTGTGTACGTAGCTGGGGAAGCCGAACAGGGTGAAGACACTGTGCAGGGCTCTGATGACTGTGTGGGAGGTCATATCGGGGCACGGGATAGCAAAGGGGAAGCGGGAGAATTCGTCTATGACGTTGAGGAAGTACACATTTCGATTGGTCGAGGGGAGTGGCCCTTTGAAATCGATGCTTAGGCGTTCAAAGGGCCGGGATGCCTTTACCAGGTGGGCCTTGTCTGGTCGATAGAAGTGCGGTTTGCACTCCGCACAGATCGGGCAATCCCTGGTGATGGCTTTTACCTCCTCGGTAGAGAAAGACAGATTTCGGGCTTTGATGTAGTGGGCGAGCCGGATGACCCCCGGGTGACAGAGGTCGTTGTGGATAGCTTTCAGGCGGTCGTCTTGCGTCCTGGCGCATGTGCCACGGGACAGGGCATCTGGGGGCTCGTTGAGCTTCCCCGGTCAATTTATGATGTCATAATTATAGGTGGAGAGTTCGATCCTCCACCTCAAGATTTTATCGTTTTTTATTTTGCCCCTTTGCGAGTTGTCGAACATGAAGGCAACCGATCTCTGGTCGGTGATGAGGGTGAACCTCCTACCTGTGAGGTAGTGCCTCCAGTGCCGTATGGCTTCCACAATGGCTTGAGCTTCTTTTTCGACTGAGGAGTGTCGAAGCTCCAAAGCGGAGAGGGTCCGGGAGAAGAAAACTACTGGTCTCCCTGCCTGATTCAGAGTGGCGGCGAGAGTGACCTCTGAGGCGTCGCTCTCCGCCTGAAGGGGGATGGATTCATCCACCGCCTGCATGGCGGCTTTGGCGATGTCCTCCTTGATGCAGTTGAAGGCCTGGTGGGCCTCTGCTGACAGTGGGAAGAGTGTGGTCTTAAATAGTGGGCGGGCTTTGTCCGCATACTGGGGGACCCACTGGGCGTAATAAGAGAAGAATCCCAGGCACCTCTTGAGGGCCCTGGGACAATGAGGGAGAGGGAGTTGTAAGAGGGGGCGCATACGGTCCGGGTCGGGGCCCAGGACTCCGTTTTCCACGACATAGCCGAGGATGGCTAGACTGGTCGTGCGGAAAATGCATTTCACCTTATTGTAGGTGAGATTGAGTTTCTGGGCGGTTTGGAGAAATCGGTGGAGGTTGGCATAGTGGTCCTGCTGGTCATGGCCGCAAGTGGTGACGTTATCCAAGTACGGAAATGTGGCCCGCAGCCTGTACTGGTCCACCATTCGGTCCATTGCTCGTTGGAACACCGAGACCCCATTCGTGATGCCAAAGGGGACCCGGAGGAAATGGAAGAGGCGGCCATCTGCCTCAAATGCCATGTAGTGGCGGTCCTCCGGGCGGATTGGGAGCTGGTGGTATGCAGACTTCAGATCCACCGTGGAGAATAAGCAGTACTGGGCGATCTGGTTGACCATGTCTGCAATTCTGGGGAGGGGGTATGCATCGAGGTGTGTGAACCGGTTAATGGTTTGGCTGTAATCAACCACCATCCGGAACTTTTCCCCGGTCTTGACGACCACCACCTGAGCTCTCCAGGGGCTGTTACTGGCCTCTATGTCTCCCTCACGTAGGAGCCGCTGGACTTCGGCTCTAATGAATACTCTGTCCTGCAGGCTGTACCGCCTGCTGCGAGTGGCTACTGGTTTTCGGAACTTCGACACTCCTCAGTCGAAAAGGAAGCTCAAGCCATTGTGGAAGCCGTACGGCACTGGAGGCACTACCTCGCAGGTAGGAGGTTTACCCTCATCACCAACCAAAGATCGGTTGCCTTTATGTTCGACAACTCGCAAAGGGGCAAAATTAAAAATGATAAAATCTTGCGGTGGAGGATCAAACTCTCCATCTATAATTACGATATCATATATCGACCGGGGAAGCTCAACGAGCTCCCAGATGCCCTGTCCCGCGGCACATGCACCAGGGCGCAAGACGACCGCCTGAAGGCTATCCGCAATGACCTCTGCCACCCAGGGGTCACCCGGCTCGCCCACTACGTCAAAGCACAAAATCTGCCTTTCTCCACCGAGGAGGTAAAAGCCATCACCAGGGATTGCCCGATCTGCGCGGAGTGCAAACCGCACTTCTATAGACCAGACAAGGCCCACCTGGTAAAGGCATCCCGGCCCTTTGAACGCCTGAGCACGATTTCAAAGGGCCACTCCCCTCGACCAATCGAAATGTGTACTTTCTTAACGTCATCGACGAATTCTCCCGCTTCCCCTTTGCTATCCCATGCCCCGATATGACCTCCCAAACAATTATCAGAGCCCTGCACAGTGTCTTCACCCTGTTCGGTTTCCCCACCTACGTACACAGCGACAGGGGTTCGTTCTTCATGAGCAACGAGCTGCGTCAGTACCTGCTCGACAAGGGCATCGCCTCGAGCAGGACTACCTACTACAACCCTAGGGGGAACGGGCAGGTGGAGAGGGAGAACGCGACGGTCTGGAAGACCGTCCTACTGACCCTACGGTCCAGGAATCCCCCGACCTCCCACTGGCAGGAGGTCCTCCCCGACGCGCTCCACGCTATTAGGTCCCTCCTATGCACCACCACCAACCAGACCCCTCACGAACGATTATTTGTTTTCTCTAGGGGCACTACCACGGGGGCTTCACTCCCATCCTGGTTGAGGACAGCGGGCCCGGTGCTCCTCCGGAAGCACGTCCGGGCACACAAAACAGATCCGCTAGTAGAGAGAGTGCTACTGCTTCACTCGAACCCCCACTACGCCTTTATTGAATACCCCGACGGCCATCAGGACACCGTTTCCCTCCGGGACCTGGTGCCTGCAGGATCCACCACCACCACCGCCGAGGTACCCCTCACACTACACCCCACCCAACCCCCCACGCCCTGCGCCCCCGCGCCTATAGGTTCCCTGCCCACGCTCGGCGCCCCTGCGCCTATAGGTTTCCTGCGCCCCCTTCGCCCGTCGCACCGGTCAGGAATGAAGCTCGGACCAAAACACCCCCGGAGTCCACCCTCATACCCACACCGATCGTCACCACCCAGCCACCCGAAGAGGCTGCAACCCCGGTGCTCCGCCGATCCCAAAGGACGACTCGGCCACCAGACCTGCTCAACTTGTAGACCCGTCAACCCCGCCGGACTTAATTTTTTTACAGGGGGTGAATGTGGTGAATTCATACTGTATTGTAATTCACACTGTATTGCATTACATTGTATTATGTCCTTGTGGGCTCTGTATGTGAGCCGTTGCGTGGCTCTGCCCATAGGGGGAGATGAGGAGCTTGTACAGGGCTCCACCCTTGGCTCCGCCCATGGCTCCGCCCATGGCCCCTCCCACTACCAGAAGTATAATGTGCTGCAGCTGTGAGCCTGCTCTCAGTTCTTCTGGTCGCAGGCAAGCTCAGTTGTAAGACTATTAAAACCACAGTTTACTTCCAATCGTGTCTCTAGTCAATTGATGGTCACATCACTCACACACATCGATAATTACACAATAATGTGTCAGGCACAGCGAGAACAAACTGAGTTTGTTTTGAGTATTAGGACACTTACATTTAATAGCACAACTGTGGGTGCTGTGAAATCCATTCGTTAACTGTTAATATTTTTCCAAAACGCTCGCACAAAAACTTTTGCCTCAGAGAAAAACTGTGGCTGTTACTTACTTAAAAATGTAAAAACCATGTGACTGATAAACAATGCGGTGAATAGTAAACAAAAGCTATCAAATGCATCCTTAAGACTTCTACTTCAACTCCACATTAAACTTGTGTCTAACTGCTATTAAATGCGGAAAAGTTTGGTTTGTGGTCTAAAGTATATTCATAGTTACGTAAACTATGGGGTGACTGAGTGAAGCAGTTAGCCTCTTGCTGGAGTTGTCAAATGGATGTCAACAGAGATCTGTGGACTAACGTAACTTCATTATCTGTCCAATTCAGATACTTAAACCAGCTCTTTAAGAAACACCCAGGATTTGACTCTAATACCCATAAAGGTGATTTGGTAAGCTGCAGATCCGATCCCCAAGTCCCTCTGGTTCCTCTTTGTAAACGTGATTCCCACTGGCTGTTGCTTCCTTCCTTCCTTCTTGTCTGGTCAAGGTCACTTCACACACCAAGCTTCGAGTCTTTGCTTTGAATCTTTTGCTTCCAGTGTTAGCTTCCAGTACTTTCTCCCGAGATGTCTAGAATGTCTGGGCTGGATTCTCCACCCGCCCGTACCACTTTCCTGCCCCGACCTGCCGGCGGGATTCTCCGTTACGGCAGCCGGTCAATGGTATTTCCCATTACGGGTCAGCCCCACGCCATCGGGAAACCCCTGGGTGCCAACAAAATGGAGAATCCCGCCGGCGGAGAATCCCGACCCCCATTGTTTTATCCCCCTGTCGGCACCCACCTCCTTTCTCCACCTGCCCTTGGCCTTCGGCTAATGGAGTCTCAGGAGGGAGGGTCTCAGTGCCCAATGGTCTGGTTGATGACCTGTTGACAGGGCACTTGAGCCCGCCCAGGGAGAAGCGATGATTGCTTGATGGCTTATCAGGAATTGTGGACAATAGGCCAATGCATCTTAAATGGGAGCAACTATCACTTGATGAGATATCAGGAACTGTGGGGAATAATCCGGTGAATCTCAAGTAGCAATGGTAATTACTTGATGGGTTATTCAGTGGCTGCTTTAGACAGGCCCCGGCAGCTTGTCTGAGTTCTGTATATTCGGATTCTGCAGGCTTCTGCAGACTGTGGTTTTTAAAGTGCCCAATTCTTTAATTTAAGATATCCAATTTAATCGGCCTTATTATTATTAAAATTAGGCCCTGATTATATTACCACATGCCCTTCTTACATAATATCTCTGACTTTGTCTATATAAATGTTTCTGGAACATACCTCGCCATTCACCTGAGGAAGGAGCTGCGCTCCGAAAGCTCGTGTTTGAAACAAACCTGTTGGACTTTAACCTGGTGTTGTAAGACTTCTTACTGTGCTCACCCCAGTCCAACGCCGGCATTTCCACATCATACATAATATGATTAATTATGAGATTTAATATTAATGAATACAAAAAATACTTAGACACATTAACAATAAATGTTTAAAATCATTCCTAATATAAGCCTAGTTTCAATGTAGCAGTAGCTCAACTTCAGCTAGTTTGTATAAAATTGTTCTGGTTGTCCGATGATTAGTGAGGCTATTTTACAGTTAGATTCATTATATAACTGATTGGCTAATAGCTTTGGTCTATTTTGCTTATATAGTACTAGCTTTGAACATTATCCCCTGATTTTATGCAATCTTAATCTTCAGCAAAATGACAGCCATAAGTAGGATCTGAATCAACACTACTTCTAATTAATAGTAATCATAGTAATCTTGCCAGTACAATTATGGAAATTTTCCTCCTACCATAGCAGCAAAACTATTTCTTTAGAATTGCTGATGTCAAGGAGGCAAAATTATTGCAGTGTAATATGCTTCATTGTATTTAAAATTCTCATCCTTGTTTTCAAATTTCTCAAAGTAAGACCTTACCCATTTCAATCTCCTCCAGCCCCACAATTCTTTGAGGGATCTGTGCTCCTCTAATTCTAGGCTCTTGACCATCCCTGATTTTAATTACTTTGCCATTGGTAGCTATGTCTTCAGCTGCCTAGGCCCTAAGCTCAGAAATGATTTCCCTAGAACCCTCTATTTCTCTTGATTTCTTTAGGCCAAGTCCTTACCTTTGTGACCAAGGTTTTGGCCAGCTGACCAAATATCGCCCTATGTGACTTTGTCAAATTTTTGCTTTATAATTCTCCAATGAAACGCCTTGAGATATTTTGTTCCATTCAAGGCACTTTATATATGCAAGGTTATTATTGCTGTTGTTACCTGGACAGACTATCTCAGCAGTACAAAGTACATTAATGCTCACCTGAGCATGTGTGCCTCTGAGTTGCAAGTTGAAAATTGTTTTTCTTGAAGTACAGGGAACAGATTATTCTTCACCGGCGCAAAACGTAAATTCTTTTATGATTTTGGAATCTCTTGGAGTAGAAAAACTGGCTGCCTTTAATCCCCATAAAGGACATCTAATTACAATTACTTGGTTGATCCTTCCAATCAATTCAATGCATGAAACCATGTTACCACGTTACTAAAAATAGTTTTTATCACAGACTGCGTATATTGTTCTAACCGCACACTGCATCCATTTATTAAAATTATCTCATGCTCTTTGACCATATGGTGGAAATTAGGGCTCATAATAAGAGATCAGAACAGAGATACCTTTGAAACAGAGCCATCATAATCGCAGAACTGCTTGTCAGTAATATATTTGTAAAAGCAATAGAACATGACCCCAGAATATAATGAAAGTAATTTCTGATTTTGACCAAAATAAATAATAAATGAGAAATTTCCAAACTGGTAATTGGAATAGACATGTTATGAATTAAGACTGCCACATTAGAAAGAATGAGGTATTTATAGAAGGAGATCCATATCATCGGAGTAGGTATTGAATATTAACATGTCAAATATCGTGACAGAAAACAGAGGGCAATAAGTGAAGCAGGTTGAAGTGAGGTGGCCAATGATATGCTTGCACAGAGATATTTTGAAGACGTTTCTCAATTTGGGAAACATGTAGGACTGAAGGATCAATCGTCTGGTTGGGTGGAACTGCCCTCGCCTGGTTCTATTCCTATTCAACCAGTTGCAGCCAGTGGATCACCTGCAATATTTTCTTTTCCTGCACAATTACATCTGGAATTTCCCAACGACCTATTATTTGCACCCACCTATTTCTTTTTTTTTCTTTTTTTAAATTTAGAGGATCCAATTATTTTTTTTCCATTAGGGCTGGTCGGGGCCAATCATAAAAGAGCTCACCAAAACCGTGCCATTGGGGAAGTTTGCCCAGGGCCCGGGGAGCAGGACCCCGGGCAGTAGGAACCAGGGAGGCTTGATGGAACCAGCAATTCACGGGACAACGTTGCTTTAAGATATGAAAACAGTGGTTTTAATCTACTTACCTTCAGAGCCAGTGCCTGTTACCCGTGAACCTCAACCTCGATGAACTGCAGGCTGGCTCTGGATCGGTTTATTTATACAGCAGTCTAGGGAGAGGAGTCGTGGCGGGAGCCAAGTGTGGATCCAGGGTGGAGCCCTGAAGACCTACTGGACGCAAGTATCCTAGAGAAAGGGAACTGTAGTGACATGTATGACCGACTGGTAGATAGGGACGACACCGTACTGGACGCAACAAGGAGGAAATGGGAGGACGACCTGGGGATGGAGATCGGGTGGGGACTCTGGAGCGAAGCACTGCATAGGGTCAACTCCACCTCCACGTGCGCAAGGCTCAGCCTGACGCAACTAAAAGTGGTACATAGAGCCCACTTAACAAGAACCCGTATGAGTAGGTTCTTCCCGGAGGTGGAAGACAGATGTGAACGGTGCCAAAGAGGCCCGGCCAACCACGCCCACATGTTCTGGTCTTGCCCCAGACTCGTGGAGTACTGGACAGCCTTCTTCGAGGTAATGTCCAAAGTGGTGGGAGTGAGGGTGGAGCCATGCCCGATAGTGGCGGTCTTCGGGGTTTCAGAACAGCCAGATCTATTCCTGGGGAGGAGGGCAGACGCCCTTGCCTTTGCCTCCCTGATCGCCCGCCGTAGAATCCTGTTTGGCTGGCGGTCAGCAGCACCGCCCAGAGCTGCGGACTGGCTGTCCGACCTCTCGGAATCTCTCCAAATGGAGAAAATCAAATTTGCCATCCGAGGGTCGGACGACGGCTTCCACAGAACGTGGGAGCCATTCATGCAACTGTTCCGGGACCTATTTGTGGCCAATGTACAAGAGGAAGAATAGTCGGGGGAAGGTAGCGGGAGGGTGGTGGTCTACAAAGTAAGTCTGTTCCGGTGGTCGAACTGTCCGCTGTGATCTGCGGAGCACCGGGTTTGCAGCCTCTTGCGGAGGCTGGATGGGTGTTGCATGCTGGGGTACAATGGCGGACTCCAGGGAGGGTTGTATCCGAGCTTCATACTCTTCTGGTTCGACCGGGGACTGGGGGCACTGGGGGCTGGCCGGCGCGGGTGCACGGAACTGGTGGAGTGGGCTCGGGAGCGCGAGGGGGCGGCAGCATGGGGTGTAGGGTGAGGGGTCTTTCTGTGGGGGTAGAGGGGGCGCTGGGGCCTGGCGGGTGCCAGATCCCGAGGGATACTGTTGTCCGGGCGGCCGTCAGGGAACTCGACGAAGGCATATGGGGTTGGAGTGAGCAGGTGCCCTTCTCAAAAAGTGGGTCGGTTTTGTGTGCCCTGACGTGTTTCCTCAGGAGTACCAGGCCGGTGTCCCTCAGCCATGCCGGAAGTGAGACCCCGTGGTAGTGCCCCTGGAAAAACTGAAGAGCCTCTCATGATGGGTCTGATTGGGTCGCTGTGCATAGAGGGATCTAATAGTTGGAGCGCATCTGGGAGGACTTCCTGCCACTGGGAGTTTGGAGCTTTCAAGACCGGAGGGTCAGTAGGACGTCTTCCAGACCGTCGCGTTCTCCCTCTCCACCTGCCCGTTCCCCCTGGGGTTGTAGCTGGTAGTCCTGCTCGAGCAATGCCCTTGTCGAGCAGTACTGACGCAGCTCGTCGCTCATGAAGGACGAACCCCGGTCGCTGTGTACGTAGCTGGGGAAACCAAACAGGCATGAAGATACTATGCAGGGCCCTAATGACTGTGTGGGAGGTTCATGTCGGGGCACGGGATAGCAAATGGGAAATGGGAGAACTCATCAACAATGTTTAGAAAGTAAACGTTCTTGTTAGTTGAGGGGTGTGGCCCTTTGAAATCAATCGCGAGGCGTTCAAAGGGCCTAGAAGCCTTGACCAGGTGGGCCCTGTCTGGTCTATAGAAGTGCGGTTTTCACTCCGCACAGATCGGGCAGTCCCTGGTGACCGCTTTTACCTCCTCGTTGGAGAAAGCCAGGTTTCGGGCTCTGATGTAGTGGGCGAGCCGGGTGAACCCCGGGTGGCAGAGGTCGTTGTGTATGACTTCAGTCGGTCAATCTGCGCGCTGGCGCATGTCCCGCGGGATAGGGCATCCGGAGGGCTCATTGAGCTTCCCGGGTCGATACTTAATATCGTAATTATAGGTGGAGAGTTCGATCCTCCACCGAAGGATTTTTTATTTTGCCCCTTTGCGAGTTATCAAACATAAAGGCAAACCGATCTTTGGTCGTGATGTGGGGTGAACCTCCTACCTGCGAGGTATTGTCTCCAGTAACGAATAGCCTCCACGATGGCTTGTGCTTCTTTCTCGACTGAGGATGTCCGGAGTTCTGAAGCGGAGAGGGTACGGGAGAAAAATGTGACTGGTCTCCCTGCCTGATTTAGTGTGGCTGCTAGAGCTACCTCTGAGGCATCGCTCTCAACCTGGAATGGAGTGGATTCATCCACCGCACCGCATGACCGCTTTGGCGATGTCCTCCTTGATGTAGTTGAAGGCCTGGCGCGCCTCAGCTGACAGGGGAAATCGTGTGGGCGGGCTTTGTCCGCATATTGAGGGACCCACTGGGCGAAGTAGGAGAAGAAGCCCAAGCACCGTCTGAGGACCTTGGGCAATGGGGGAGGGGGGAGTTCTAAGAGGGGGGCGCATACGGTCCGGGTCTGGGCCCAGGACTCCATTTTCCATGGCGTAGCCGAGGATTGGCCAGTCTGTTTGTGCGGAAAACGCATTTCTCTTTGTTGTAGGTGATGTTTAATTTCTGTGCCGTCTGGAAAAAACGGTGGAGGTTGGTGTCGTGGTCCTGCTGGTCATAGCCGCAGATGGTGACATTGTCCAAGTACGGAAATGTGGCCCGCAGCCCGTACTGGTCCACCATTCGGTCCATTGCTCGGAACACCGAGACCCCATTAGTGACGCCGAAGGGGACCCGGAGGAAATGGAAGAGGCGGCCATCGGCCTCGAATGCCGTGTAGTGGCGGTCCTCTGGGCGGATTGGGAGCTGGGGTATGCAGACTTCAGATCCACCGTGGAAAAGAGCCGATACTGGGCGATCTGATTTACCACGTCTGCAATCCTGGGGAGGGAATACGCGTCGAGGAGCGTAAATCTATTTATGGTCTGACTATAGTCGACAACCATGCAGAATTTTTCCCCGGTCTTAACGACCACCACCTGAGCTCTCCAGGGACTATTGCTGGCCTCTATAATCCCCTCACTGAGAAGCCTTCGGACCTCTGATCTGATAAATACCCTCTCTTGCAGGCTGTATCGCCTGCTACGAGTGGCTACGGTTTACAGTCCTTTGTGAGATTGGCGAAGAGAGGAGGGGGGAGATTCGCAGCGTAGTGAGGCTGCAGAAAGTGAGTGGGGGGCAGGGGGCCCGCCGAAGCTGAGGGTGAGGCTCTTAAGGTTACACTGAAAGCCTAGGCCTAATAAGAGTGGCGTGCAGAGGTCGGGCAAAACGTAGAGTTGTAATTTTGAGTAGCTAGTGTCTCGGATTGTGAGTGTCGTGGCGGTGCGGCCCTGGATCTGTACAGAATGGGAGCCTGAAGCGAGCGAGAATAGTTTGCCGCACGGGGAAAACGGGGAGCGAACAGCGTCTTACCAGGTCTGGGTGTATGAAGCTCTCAGTTGGGGAGTTGGAAGCTGGGGCCCTTTTTTGCGATGCACACTCTTGCGTAGTGGCCTTTCCGCCCGCAGCTGCTGCAGGTCGCGTTGCGGGCCGGTCTGTGCTGCCGCGGGTGCTGGTTCTGGCCGCAGAAATGGCAGGCTGGAGCAGCATAGTGCTGGCTGGAGCAGCATAGTGGCTGGCTGGGGCAGCATGGTGGCTGGGCGGCCGCGTAGCACAGGCCTGGGGGAGTCGCTGGTCGGGGGGCCCATGATTGGGTCGCGGGGTCTGCGGGGAATGAGGTGAGGCTGCGGAAGGAGACCTCCATCGTGGTAGCAATTTCCGCAGTTGTTTCTAAGTCTTGGGCCTCCTTTTCCAGCAGTCTTTGGCGCACATCATTAGACCTGAGGCCCACTCAGGTAAGTTTGGTGTTGCAGCTGAAGGGGGCACATTCAAGCATGTTGCCGTGCAAAGCACGCCAATGCAAAACATAACCAGCAGCAGCAGTCCACAACCCCACTGAACATAGTGGAGACGAGCTCTGAAGAACAACATCTCATCTTCCAGTTAGGCACACTACAGCCTTCCGGTCTCAACATCAAATTCAACAAGTTAATTTTAATTATCTTTTACCATTGCTTTCTTGTCCTTTTTTATATATATTTACCCCCCTCATCATATCCACCTCTCCTTACCCTTTCTCCCCTTTGCTTCCCCTTCCCCTCCCCCCACATCTATATCTCATAGAAGCATAGAATTTACAGTGCAGAAGAAGTCTGCACCAGCTCTTAGAAATAGTACCCTACCTATGCCCACACCTCCACCCTATCTATACACCTCCGCCCTGTCCACAAAACCCCACATAACCTTTTTTGGACACTATGGGCAATTTAGCAATTGACCTAACCTGCCCGTCTTTGGACTGTGGGAGGAAACCGGAGCACCCAGATGAAACCCACGCAGACATGGGGAGAATATGCAGACTCCTCACAGACAGTGACCCAGCGGGTAATCGAACTTGGGACCCTGGGGTTGTGAAGCCACAGTGCTAGCCACTTGTGATACCATGCTGCCGGTTAACTGCCTGTTGTGACACTAATAAAAATTATTATTATTATTAACTTTGACGATTAATTTCTTTTTAAAAACATATTTTTTAATTCTCCTTTTTCACATTTTCTCCCAAATTTACACCCAACAATAAACAATAATCAGTAACGAATGTAATTTCAATCACCATATCAATAACAATGATCCCATCCTCCCACCAAACCCAAACATTGGCCTGCATGTTAACATAAACATATGACAAAAAGGAATCACCCATAGTGTGATCTATGGAATCAGGAATCTACCCATAGGGAGAATGTGCAGACCTCCGCACAGACAGCGACCCAAGCCTGGAATCGAACCTGGGACTCTGGAGCTGTGCAGCAATTGTGCTAACCACTATGTTACCATGACATCTGTCCTCAGTTTAGCCTCTAATGTTAGTTACTCTGCTGTTTGGCTTTTCACACCTTTTGTTCTCTCTGGGGACTGCCATTAGCACTCTTTCGCCTAGGTTTCTGTGGTTATTAGCATCCAGTTTCCCTGGGTTTCTGTGGTTATGACTCATCTTTCATTCTCACTCCACAGTATAAATATTTCCCACTTTCTCTGTCTTTTAGCTTTGACAAAGGGTCATCTGGACTCAAAACATGAGCTCTTTTCTCTCCCTACAGATGCTGCCAGACCTGCTGAGATTTTCCAGCATTTTCTCTTTGGTTCCCCTTCACTGGTGATGATTTCCAGCGTTTTGTGACAGCAAGTGGCATACTTCACACAAGGACAGCCCCCTACCATACAGTGTCGAATGATGTGGCTGAGAGCTGTTCAAACTTTCAGGAATGTCATGAAAAAGCAATCTGATAAGCACTTCACCAGAGGTTGGATAATTTTTTGTTGTTGTACAACTCAACCCCTCATTCAACTATGGGGATCGTATCAATTGAGCTGCTCATGGGCCGTCAGGTGAGAACTTGATTGGATCTTGTATTTCCAAATTTGGTGTGGAAGTTGAAGGTATCACAGGCTTCCCAGAAGAGTCAGTGGCCACAGGAGAGAAGTGACAGGTCATTCCAGGTGGGAGAACAGGTTTTGATCCAAAGTTTTGTTTCCATTTCGCCTTGGTTAGAAGGGCAGATTGTGGCCCAGTCAGAGCCGATGTCTTATGTGGTTGGTGTTAATGGGAAGACTGTCAAAAAGCACGTCGACCATCTGAGGAGTAGAGGGGAGGCGATCCCAGACGTGGAGTCGACAAGTCCGGTGAGAATCATGAATACTCCTGTAACTTGGTCCAGCCAAAGGGCGAGGTCTACCCAGATCTCACGAAGCGTTGTGATCAGGATCCCACAATGAGTGTGACCAAACCTCAAGCGCCTAAGTAGGTTGTAGGGGCTGGTTTAGCACACTGGGCTAAATTGTTGGCTTTGAAAGTAGACCAAGGCAGGCCAGCGGAACGATTCAATTCCTGTACCAGACTCCCCGAACAGGCGCCGGAATGTGGCGACGAGGGGCTTTTCACAGTAACTTCATTTGAAGCCTACTTGTGACAATAAGCAATTTTAATTTCATTTTCATTTCATTTAAACCTGCTTAGGCATGCTCACCCGGAATCGACCGGCCTCCCTGGATCTAACGGCCTCCTCAGGGATTCCCGGACGTCGTTCAATACTGGTTCACACAAACATGGACTACGTGGCATGGCACCCAGGGGGAGGGGACCTCCTGGGCTATTGGAGGCTGCTAGGTGGCCAGGGACAGGGCAGGGTTGCCCCTGGCCCTCTCCCAGAATGCGGACCACCCTGGCACTGCCAAAGTGCCCAGGTGGGACAGCAAAGCCAGCAGGAGCACTGGGTGGCAGTGCCATAAGACCAGAAGGCATAGGAGCAGAATTAGGCCACTCGGCCCATCGAGTCTTCTCTGCCATTCAATCATGGCTGATATTTTCTCATCCCATTCTCCTGCCTTCTCCCCATAACCCCTGATCCCCGTATTAATTAAGAACCGATCTATCTCTGTCTTAAAGACACGCAGTGATTTGGCCTCCACAGCCTTCTGCTGTAAAGAGTTCCACAGATTCACCACCCTCTGGCTGAAGTAACTCCGCCTCATCTCAGTTTTAAAGGATCGTCCCTTTAGTCTGAGATGGTGTCCTCTGGTTCGAGTTTTTCCTACAAGTGGAAACATCCTCTCCACGTCCACTCTATCCAGGCCTCGCAGTATCCTGTAAGTTTCAATAAGATTCCTCTTCATTCTTCTAAACTCCAATCCTTCTAAACTCCAATGAATACAGACCCAGAGTCCTCAACTGTTCCTCATACGACGAGTTCTTCATTACAGGAATCATTCTTGTGAACCTCCTCTGGACCCTTTCCAAGGCCAGAACATCCTTTCTTAGATACGGGGCCCAAAACTGCTCACAATACTCCAAATGGGGTCTGACCAGAGCCTTATACAGCCTCAGAAGTACATCCCTGCTCTTGTATTGTAGCACTCTTGACATGAATGCTAACATTGCATTTGCCTTCTTAAATTAACCTTAAGAGAATCATGAACAAGGACTCCCAAGTGCTTTTGTGCTTCTGATTTCCTCAGCACTTCCCCATTTAGAAAATAGTCTATGCCTAAATTCCTCCTTCCAAAGTGCATAACCTCACACTTTTCCACATTCTATTTCATTTGCCACTTCATTGCTCACTCTCCTAACTTGTCCAAATCCTTCTGCAGCCCTCTTGCTTCCTCAATACTACCTGTCCCTCCACAGATCTTTGTATCATCTGCAAACTTAGCAACAGTGCCTTCAGTACCTTCTTCCAGATCATTTATGTATATTGTGAAAAGTTGTGGTCCCAGCACAGACCCCTGAGGCACACCACTAGTTACTGGCTGCCATCCTGAAAAAGACCCCTTTATCCCCACTCTCTGCCTTTTGCAGGTCAGCCAATCCTCTATTCATGCCAGGATCTTACCCTGAACACCATGGGCTTTTAACGTATAGTCTTCTATGCTGCACCTTGTCAAAGGCCTTCTGGAAATCTAAATAAATTACATCATTGGTTCTCCTTTGTCTAACGTTCTTGTTACCTCCTCAAAGAACTCTAACAGATTTTGTCACACACGACCTCCCTTTGACAAAGCCGTGCTGACTCAGTCCTATTTTATCATGCACTTCCAAGTACTTTGCGATTTCATCTTTAAAAACAGACTCTAAAATCTTACCAATGACCGAAGTCAGGTTATCCGGCCGATAATTTCCCGTCTTCTGCCTCCCTCTCTTCTTAAACAGTGGTGCCAAAGGTCAGGGACTGGGGGAGCCATGCTCATGAAAGGAGGGTCAAGAATATGAAGAATGGTGTGGTGCAGGACAGGTATGAAGGGGCCTCTGGAAGGTTGGAAGGGTGAAGTGTGGGTCCTGGAAGGGGGCCCCAAAAGGGGGGATGGGTAGAATGGGTAGGCCTGGAAAGGGAGCCCTCAGCGACCCCATTGCGGGGTGTTATCAGTTGGGGGTAGTGGGGTAATGTCCATTTGTGTGGGAGGTGACATTACCTATGGGTGGGGTGTGGAGAACCCATAAGCCCTCTTAGAGATCAGGGCACCCTTTCAAAATGGCGGCCAGATCTCCGAGGAACCAGTCTGGCCAGCGAGTTCAGCTCCCCACTGAATTAGAAATAATTCTAAGTGTCGGCTTCACTGGGGAGAAACCCCCCAGGGCCCAAAAAAGTGACTACATGTGGTTAGGCGGTTATATGGTTAGATAGCGGTGGGGAACACACTGACAGAGCTGGGATGTAACTCTCAGAAAGACCCACCACAGATGACACTTATAGCGCCCCACATATTTGTTCCATCACCAAGACTGTCAACTTCCACCCCTCTAAACCCTATTGTCAGTTATTCCACTGCTGGAATTGTCATCCATGGCTTTGTTACATCTAGACTAGATTATGCCAAACTTCTCCTGACCAGCCTTCTCATCTTCCACCCTACATGAACTTGAACTTTCCAAATTTCTGCTGTCCGTATCTGAACTCACATCAAGTCCTATTTACCCATCATCCCTGTGCTCACTGAACTATCTTAGCTGCCAGTCTGTTGGTGTCCTGATTTTTACATTTCTGATCCTTGTTTCCAAATGTCTCCATGACTTTGTGCTTCCCTGTCACTGCAAACTCCCCAGTCCTACAACCTCTGCACTCCTGCAATTCTGGTCTTTAGAACATCTCCAATTTTAATCAGTCCACCTTTGACAGCTTTACTTTCATCTGTCAAGGTCCTAAGATCTGGAATTCCTCTCTAGCTCCCTCTCCACCATTATGGTATTCCTTAAAGCATTTTGTCATTTGTCTTTCTATCTCCCTGCATGGTTTCATGTTAAATTTTGTTTGATAACGCTCTTGTAAGGACGGCACGGTGGCACAGTGGTTAGCAATGCTGCCTATAGCGCTGAGGACCCGGGTTCGATCCCGGCCCCGGGTGACTATCCGTGTGGAGTTTGCACATTCTCCTCATGTCTGCATGGGTCTCACCTCCACAACCCAAATGTACAGGTTAGATGGATTGGCCACACTGAATTGCCCCTTAATTTGAAAAAATAAATAATTGGGTACTCTAAATTTATTTTTAAAAAGATAACACTCTTGTGGAGAACTTTGGGATTATTCGCTCTGTTAAAGGTACTATGCAAATACAAGCTCTCGTTGATTTGAAATTGAAGGATCCACAGGAAGAATAATGGAAAGCATATGCTGGCGTATAATAATGATGTTTGTGAGAGACAGTGCAGGGTTAGGTTCGTTGAAGAACAAAGGGTGAAAGCAGATGGTGTTGTAGTGGGGAAATAGATCGTCTTTTTGATTGATGAAGTTCAGCTTTTTATTAAACAGAATATCGAGGTTGTGCACTGTTCAGTTCAATGAGCAAGCAATTGCAGAAATGGATGGAACCAAATGCTCAAAATCAGTTTATCGTCAGAGCTGCACATTCTGATGAGGTTAAATTCAAAAGTACATAATACTTCTGACAGGTACCATTCATTTATTCTTGAACTCCATGTGGCTATTTTTTATGGTTCATGCTGATGTAAATAGTGTAATTGTAAGGGTTCATCCAGAACTCTCACTTTCTCGCAGAGCAGAGAATTTGAATTTGAGATAATTTTACAATTTGTATTTCTGGGAAATTGAGTCCTGCAAATAAAATTAATGGGAATACCAGATCATGGAATTCCTCCTCTGTCTCTCTTTGTAGTGTGGCATATCAATTCATTTTACTTTTTAACATTATTAAAGTATAAACTGTGAATTCCCCTACCCATTAATGACTTTGTTCTCTGGTAGAAATAATCACTGTGGATGAAAATAAGCTATCACTATCATTGCCCTTGAAGAGCTGTCTATTTTCATTCAGTAAATTGGAATGACATATGATTACTGAAATTGGCAGGGAACATGAAATCGTTGGTTTCTAGTTCCACTTCTCTCATTGAAGGAAATTAAGCTAATATTCTGTTCCTGTCTTAATTCACATTATGTTCAATATCATATTCTGACATGTTTTAGTGTGTTTGTTTTCCACTTGATTAACTTCTATCCAGATATTTTACATATATTTTCCTTTCCCCATAAAGAGTGCAGCTACTGGAAGTCATGTGACTTGTTTGATCTATTTATTGAATTAGTTGGCTTTAATTCCTCTCCTTATTTAGAAGAATTTGGTTCTGTTTGTGCTTCCTAATCATACAGCTGAGACTTTAAATTTGTAGTGAGTAAAACGAGGGAGCAGACATACATTTATTGAATTTCCAAGCTTACTTGATTTTCATAATAAACTCCTGAGAACTTGTGAAGCATTCTGTATTTTCCAAGATTAATGCCATTGCTTATGTTTTATTTTCAGGTTCACCATCACCCAGGATCCAGTACAAGAAAAAAGGAAGCCAGGTTACAATGGTGTTCTTGGGGTTGGTTTAGCACAGTGAGCTAAACAGCTGGCTTGTAATGCAGAACATGACCAGCAGCGCGGTTTCAATTCCGTACCGGCCTCCCCCGAACAGGCGCCGGAATATGGCGACTAGGGCTTTTCACCGTAACTTCATTGAAGCTGACTTGTGACAATAAGTGATTATTATTATTATTGTGAGTAGCTTTCACATTAGTTTGCAGCAGCAGTGAGACACTAAAGGGCCTCCACGTATGTTTTGCTGGTTGTAGGTGAATGAAGATAGAACAGCAGGGTTTGTGTAATAACCTGCAGTAACTTGCACATGACTCATCCAGCTGGGATGATTGTTCCCATGCTCAATTGGACTGAGTTAACCCAGCACTATTTCTGAGTTACAAAGCCGGGGCTCAGAGTGAGGACAGGGGCAAACCCCTAATCGAGATCCTTGCCTGCTCCAAAAAACAATTCAAATTCAAATTGAATCCAATTCATGGACCCCACAAGCGAGACATACCAGATCTGAGCCAAAACGCAGAGTAGATACGACACTTGATCTTAGCCAAAAGGGAGCATAAAAGACTGGCAACTGTTGAGCTAGCTAAAAAGGAACGAGGACCCGGTGAAAGGTAACTGGGCCCTGTGCTTGGATAATGCTGTTGCTGAAATAAAGGACTTTTAAGAAGCTTGTTGGACTCCCCTGGCTTTATCACAGTTTGGTAGTGAACAGTGAACAGTAACCTGCCTTCATTCTTCCTCATCAGACACCCTCACAGGCCTTGATTCTAATATTTTAAAGTTTTCTTCCTCATATGGGCTTGGTGGATGGGTGGGTAACTCGTGCCGACCATATTGATCTACTGAAAGAGTTTTTTACGCATGTCCCCACCTTGCATGCTTGGCTGGGAGCCCAGACTCCGAGATGGATTATCTTCATAGGGGTTCTGTTTGTCAACTGGAGAGAACTGTTGACTTTGATTGATGAGCATGTTAGTGGTAATAATAAATTGCTCTTTCTGTGATCTCTTTACCAATGTCTCAATGTTTATTTGCATTGACGGGGGAATTGTTTGAAATAGCAGGTATGAGTGTTTGAAGTTTCTGTTATTGATACTTCAAATGGCCTGTCTTATTGACACCTTTATGGGGGTAGGAACAGCAACTTTTTTGAAAGGAAGATTTATGGGCGGATGTGTTTTTTTAAATCAGAGCTGTTTCACACATGCCATTATTACTACCCTTTTAGACTGGAAGCTTAGGTTTTTTTTGAGATGAACATATTATTCTTGTCTTGCTTACTCCCCTGGTCTTCTTGGGACCATCAGCTGTCACGGAGATCAGTTAGTTTACTTTTTCATCCTTTTCTGGCGCTGAGGTCTACCTTTAAAAAAATATATATTTTATTGAGGAATTTTTATTTATACACATATATATACACACACACCAAACACAACCATAAAAAACAAGCAAACAGGGCTGCAAATAAGCAAAACAACTAAAATACCTAACGCCCCACCATCCCGCCCCCAGCTCCCCTATCTCCTTTTTCTAACCCCACTCCCAATGCTGACATCTTACCTGCTTTCAAAGAAGTAAATGAAAAGCTGCCATCTCTGGGCAAACACCTCAGGGAGAACTTTATCTTCTCCAGCCTGAGGAACTCTGCCAGGTCACTCACACAAAACCCAGTTCGACAGACCCAAGTCCCACCATTCCTATAAGATCCATGTCTGAGGTCTACCTTGTGATGTTTATATGCAAGGTGGAGTCATGGGCAATCCAGCATACCGGTGTCAGCCATTGAAAGGCTAGTCTTCTTAATCGCTGACAATTTTCAGATTGGGCGTGCTCCGTGAATAGCGGTTTCAATATGCTAATGATGTGCTTGACAGATACTCTGGTGGACATTTGCACTTTATTGCACCTGTGTTCAACTGACTGGAATACTCCCAAATTGTTATAAACTCCAGATTGCAAAAGGATGGCCTTGGATACCCAAGAGCTATCCTGTGACTTGCCAATCAGGGTCACATCTCGAGAGCGCAGTGAACTGCCCTTAAAAAAAGACATTGTGGCAGATATCTGGGAAGAGAACACTGACTTGCATAAGGTGATAATAATGGTTACAAATCAGCTTAATATTCAGCGAATATATCATTTCTGAATGAGGTTTGAAATAATATAAGGGAGCACATATGGCCACATCAGTAACAACAGAACTTATACAGTACTTTTAACAGAATTAAATGTCCCAAGGTGCTTCAACTGATACATTCTAAAACAAAGTAAGATACCAAGCTGTGTGAGGAGACAGGAAGGCAGATGAACAAAGAGGTAGTTTAAAAAAAATAAATACGTTTGCTAAGATTTTATATTTATAAAATAATGCAACAAAGTTACAAAATAACACAGCACCCAAAGTAAAGGAGGGAAAAACAAACGGCTTAGTGTACTGAACATAGAGGGATCAGAGGAATGTCACCACAATTGGCTGACATTCATTAGACAAAACTAGATACCCATATTATCCCACCAGAGATCGAGGGAGAAACAGGATAAGATCATGACAAAATGGTGTTCACCCTCTCACGCCACACAGCCCCACAATCCGCACGGAAGATTGGGATAAACTTCCCACACCATGAGCAGGTTGCGCACCAAATATATCCCCCTCAACCTTAGCAACAGCAACGGCATCAATGACTAAACACAGCCTTTCTTTCCGATTCCAGACCACCTGTACCCATGTAGAAGCCAGGGACGATTTGTCATACCCACCCTTGCAAAAATGAAAGAAAATGCACGGAAAACCACAATCCAAGGGGATTTACAGGAATACTACATATGCCACAAAACCCCAACCCCAGGTCCAAGGCAGAACCACAAATATAACCAGAGAGGAAGGGAAGACCGGCAACAGTAAAAACATGTGCAGACTATGGTCAAGCCCGCAGGTCTCCCAAGGTAGAATAGAAGGGAAATAAGAGTGAACTGCAAACCGGCTTACCCGGCTATCACACCAGACAACAACACCCACCAGTGAAGTGGAGAACAGGCCGCGCAATCATCAAAATGGGCAACCCCCCACCCTCAGGGAACAGTAGGATTTCCACCAAGGCACAGAACTCGACCCATCCCCCGGCCGCCTGTACACCAGAGGGATAAGGAAACAAAACCCAGCCTCCAGGAGCCCCCGAACCCCTGGGGTAACAGGATAACAGCCACAGACTAGGGCCAGGTCTAGCCCAGCATTAACCAACACATAGAAAACTATACGCCCTGGGCATCCGGCACCCCTAACAAATCAGCACCCCACTTGAGCCTGAATCTTTCCAACCCCATCCAGAGCAATACAACCGCAAGAGATGCTTATTGCAGCCCAGCCAAGTGTGCGGGCCCAGGAAGAATAGGAATCGGCAAGGCACTCAGTAATTAGGTGCCCTGGGAGGGAGGTCCGACTCCCTCCCCCCTGACACAAACAAAAGGATCTTGTGTGCACAAGTGTACACAAGTGCACTTAAGGACCGGCCTCCCAAACCACTGGGCCAGATCAAGATAAAAACTAACATGATGTTCGATCCAAATGAAGAGAAGAAAGGGAGAAGAGAAAAGAACCCCCAGCCTAGCTCAAAGCAACGACTGTCGGAGAACTATAACCTCCCTCCTCAACAACCAAACCCCCACAGTAACCCAGGGAGGAACATGGGGCGAAATTCTCCCAAAACGGGAAAAATCGTCAAACCGCCGTAAAACCCGGGCGGGTTTTACGGCATCGCGCCCCTTCCCGACGGGGGACCGATTCTGTCCCCCGTCGGGGGCTAGCAGCCCGACGTCGGAGGCTCCGACAAGTCGGGCTTAACGAAAATCGTTAAACCGCTTGTCGGACTTAGCGCCGGCTGACGCTCATATACGTCAGCCGCGCATGCGCGGTTGACGTCATCGCGTTTTTTGCGCGAAACCCGCGCTTCGTCGCGGTCCGGGTTGCCCCTCAGCAGCCGCCCCGCTGTATTGATACTGGCGGGGCGGCGGAAGGACAAATAGTGCGCGGGCATCGGGCCCGCTGCCCGCGATCGTGGGGCAACCGATCGCGGGCCCATGGCAACCCGTGGCACGGCCGTGGTACTGCCGTGCCAAGCGGTGCCATGGGTTATTTTTTTCCAGGTAGTCACGGACGTTTTTACGAACGGCAGGACCAGGTGTGTTTGCCGGTCGTAAAAAGGTCGGAAAGGGCTGGGACTTCGGCCCTTCTAACAGCTGTGAATCGCTGCCGGCCGTAAAAAAAAACGGCGGCAGCGATTCCGTGTCGGGATTTCGGCGGGGGGTGTGGGAGAATAGCTGGAGGGCGTCAAAAAATCGGGAAAGCCCTCCCGCTATTCTCCCACCCTTCGTGGGGGGCGGAGAATTTCGCCCATGAAGAGAGACCCAACAAAGGGAAGGAAAAAACTCAACCTAAGAGGAGACAGAGGGACCCAGTCCTCCTAAGGGTACAAATTCTGTCCAGGTCAAACAAAGACCAAATTCTTAAATTCAAGGATTATATAAATACAAAATAAAACCTAATTTGGGGGGGGGGGGGGGGGGGGAATCCTCACTCTCAGTGAGGACTGAACTAACTCCACCAGCCATATCTGACCAGCCTTGACGCTGGCCCCAGCTCCACCCATCTTCATAAACGAGGCAGGAGGTGACAAAAAATCACATCCTTCCCCAACCACAAGGATTATAAAACACAATTTGTGTTTGTGTGGAGTCTGCACGTCCTCCCCCTGTGTGCGTGGTTTCCTCCTGGTGGCTCCGGTTTCCTCCCACAGTCCAAAGATGTGTGAGTTAGGTGGATTGGCCATGCTAAATTGCCCTAGTGTCCTAATAAAAGTAAGGTTAAGGGGGGGGGGGGTTGTTGGGTTATGGGTATAGGGTGATACTTGGGTTTGAGTAGGGTTATCATGGCTTGGCACAACATTGAGGCCGAAGGGCCTGTTCTGTGCTGTACTGTTCTATGTTCTATGTTCTAATAACCAAATGGAGTAAAACTGTGCACAAATCACACTTCCATAATTGACTCAAATGATCTTACTAACACA
Source organism: Scyliorhinus canicula (assembly GCF_902713615.1). Lineage (NCBI taxonomy): Eukaryota > Metazoa > Chordata > Chondrichthyes > Carcharhiniformes > Scyliorhinidae > Scyliorhinus > Scyliorhinus canicula. The sequence goes on from NC_052153.1 coordinate 128,089,709, forward strand.
GGATAACAAGATGAGATGAAGATAATCAACAGCACAGGCCACGCACCTCCCCTGCAGGGAAAATGGCAACAGAAAAGTCAACAATATGATCAACAGGGGGTAACAAACAGGATTCTCGAAAAGCCACAGGGTAGATTAGAGGATAAAGACGTCTTCTATGTCACATGTTCGATCACGGTCACATGTTCGATCCAGCAGCACGGTTCGATTCCTGTACCAGCCTCCCGGACAGGCGCCGGAATGTGGCGACTCGGGGCTTTTCACAGTAACTTCATTGAAGCCTACTCGTGACAATAAGCGATTTTCATTTTTCATTTGTCACATGTGAAGGCAAAGGGTAAGGCAGGATCACTGACCACTCTCCAGGCTCTCACCAGTATTCCATTAATCAAAGCATGAGACACCATCATTTCCACCATGCCATCTCTCAGACATGACCCCAGCTTTGGAGGGGGGGGGGTGGAGGCCACCACCAATTGCGCATAATGAGCATTGCGATTAGGAAGATATAGGAACAGTGATCGGTGGGCCTTACCAACCCCTGCCTCGCAGGCAGGTTGCATTGTGTTCCATTGAATCTGTTGCATGCAGCCTCCAAATCAAGATAATAATAATAATCGCTTATTGTCAAAAGTAGGCTTCAATGATGTCCTGTGAAAAGCTCCCAGTCGCCACATTCCGGCGCCTGTTCGGGAAGGCCGGTATGGGAATTGAACCCGCGCTGCTGGTCTTGTTCTGCATTACAAGCCATCTGTTTAGGCCCATTGTGCTAAACCATCCCCTTTACCAAGCGTCGTGGCCGATTTTCAAACTCAACTGGGAATTCATTTCCCATCTGTCGCCAGGGTCCGGGATCAGGGAGACATCCCATCCAGCCACCATCTCCGCACCCATCAGGATAACTGACGCACCATGCAGCAGGATTTTGATGATGCAGAGGCAGCTCCTGACAGGGATAGTGCTCTTTCAAGGGCAGGTACCCTCTCATATGCCTCCGCATCACAATCCCTTGAAGTGGGCTCTAACGACCTGCACCGCAGAGCCGACATTCTCAGTCAAGGCAAAGTCTGCGAAGGCCGTCATCATCTGATACACACAGTACCACCAAGTGAGACCTTGTTCAGCAGCAAACTGCACCACTACCAGCTGGGCCGCAGTCCACTCCTACTGCCACATACAAACAAGGTTTTTACCATTTAATCTCAGCTCTTTCTTGCAAAAAGACCATCAGGAACTTCCAGGCACATGGCGCAAGACATGTAGCCCAAGAAAAAAGCAAGTATGAAAAGTGCACCAGATTAAAAGACGAGCAAAGCCAAGTTCACAAAAACGCAACCGGCTCCCCGCTCACATCATGTGACCCCAAAGAGGTAGGTTTAAGGAGTGTCTTGAAGGTGGAAAGTGAGGTAGACAGTCCAGCGGAGTGTAGACCATGAGACCATAAGAGGTGTTGGTGAGTGGAACTGGGTACCCTCTGTGTCCATGTGAACATTAATGCTGTGCCTTCATGGCGATGTTTTAAGGGGCAGAAGATGAGAAGGGAAGCCAAGGATCATTCTTTGGGGTCACCAGAGATAATAATGCAGGAGCGGGAAGAGTAAGTGATTCTCTGGCTTTGATTACATAACTAAGAACTGTGAGCAGTCCACGTAGCTGGATGACAGAGAAGAGGCATTGGAAGGGAAGATTAGCCTCCATCAGTCGGACTGCGCTTGAAGGTTAATGAGAGAGTAGGATGGAGCAATTGAGGTTGCTTGCTCATAGTAAGCCAGCGCCAAGTGCCTCAATGAGTCTATATTTGGATGCCAAGAGAGGCAGAGGGAAAAACTAAAGGCTAATCTGATAGTGAGTTAAGGCCAGACAACAGCAGCTCTTGAAAGCATTCTGAGCTAGAAAGAGGGTTGTCGAACATCAAAATGACATCGACAAGTTTGGTGGAATAGTTGGACAGTAGCAGATGAATTTCAATGTCGTGAAATGTGAAGTGATTCATGTTGTAACTTTAAATAGCAGTACAAATGAAATAGGATTGCAGAAGCATGTGGTTTGATGAGGTTTATTGAATAGGACTTCACTGTACTGGACACCCTAAAAGACTCCTATAAGAGTCCTTCATGTTTATTTCCTTTGTTCCCAGTTAGTTTTATTATTTTTCGTCCATGACCCAAAGTCGGAATTTGGCCTTTAAGCAGCAGAGTGCTTGTCAAGACATATTTTCTCAGGTTTTATTTTGGAGGGGAGAAACCAGACTCTTTGGGCGCCAAGTGAATCTTGGGAAACGGTTTTGGAGGAGTCAGGTTCGGTTGGCTAACAGGCAATCGGTGGGTTGGACAAGGACAGTGTTCTGGGTGACCACAGACAGTGATTCGTTCCTGTACGATGCTTCTCAGAGGACTTGGTAGTAGTGATTATACCTTGGAAGGAGAAGGAACACCTCTACCACTTATGTTTGCTGAAACTGGTAGAACTGCTTTATTGTTCTCAAACCAGGGACTGCCTGACACATTTTTCTTGTGAGCTTGGATGATCCTGATTCTACAGAGAAAGTAGAAAACCTTGCCAGAGAAAACTATCTCAAGCTTGGAAGGAAGAAGTACGAAACAAACGTTGAACTTCAGAAAGACATTAACTACAAGTCATCCTATTTCATCCAAGATCTTTATCCATTTATTTTATTGATATTTTCTGTACCTCTCAACCACCCTTTCCCCTCTGTCTGTTGTCTGTGTGGTGCATGTGGTATGTTCGTACAGAGCGATGGTCTTTCGAATGGGGGCATTGGGAAAGGGGTATTAGATAGTCATGTTATATTTTTTCTCTGTTATTTAATTATAATACTTGTACATATAAAAGGTTACTTGTGTTAAAGTTACAAACCTCATGACGGCAGTTTATTGGGCTCACAAGGACCCAGGGTATTTAAATAACTCTAATTTTACTTGTGTGCGACTACCAGGTAAAGGTGGGGCTGGAATTAACCTTGTACTAGCCCAAGGTGTCCATGACTCTGCAAAGTAGACAATGACATGCACGTGAGTCATGTGACTTGTTTCTTAAAAAGAAGTTGCACACAACTACAATAACCAACATATACAACATCCCTCCCCCTTTACTTTCTAGATCCAATGTGATTAATAACTAAGATATTAGCAAAATCATTTACATCTATACAGAAGTGCAGGCATCATATTTTACATTGTAATAACACAGTCAATAATGTAGATATTCAGGTGGGTGTCGATATCCTCCGCTGGTTGCCTGCAGACATCCGGACTTTGTCATTCTCAACTTTAGTATTTATAAGTTCACTAGTAGATGTGCTCAATGCAGGAAGTCTTTACGGTCGCTTTTTCTGAGGGAAGAGTAGTAGTAGCAGGTACGTCTGGATGCAATCTCTTCGTCTGTAGATCAACTAAACATTATACAGTCAGATAGAATGGAGACCATTACCTTTGGCACTCTAACCCGCATTGGTGTCTCCACACAAGTTTGTCAGTCGTTTGGACTGTTAATAGGACTAGTCTGAACCAATACAGCACGGGGATCCATTTCGCACTAGCCATTCAGGATAGTCCTGCCTTCTTGTTCTTGCCTACCAGTGTTATATGGTCTGTAAGTCTGAATCAACTAAGTTGTTGACAGCGCTCCAATTCAGTTTAATCCTTTCCAGCCAAGAGCAAACAAAGAGATCTGGAAAACTTCCTTGTACCACGTGAAGGAATAAGGGATCCAGGGTTTTGGGGAGAAGGCAGGAGAATGGGGTTGAGAAAAATATCAGCCATGATTGAATGGCGGAGCAGACTCGATGGGCCGAGTGGCCTAATTCTGCTCCTGTGTCTTATGGTCTTTGAAGTGAGAGCTCTGCAGTTTGCCCACTTAGCTTAACCCTGACTATGATGAAATCTCTCAGTGGTACTTTCTCTTCAGGTTAGGTCCTCAAGATCACATCTGCTGGTCTTAAGGGCAGGTGGTTAGGTTTCCGTTCATAGATGGTCTCAGAAATTAGGGAGACGGCAGTCCCTGTATCAACTTCTATTTTAAACAGTTTGCTCATTCAACTTTGGCACTACCCAAAAATGGTGTGACTCATCCTGAACTGATAGCACGTTCCACTTTAATTCTTCATCGAAAAGAACTGTTTTAGTTTCATTGTGGTTGTTGTTTCTTTTATTGCCACATTATGTATTTTCTTAGGTAATTTGGTTTGTTTCTTCGTTTGAATGAGTTTCTGTGTCTTACGTTGAGTGTTCTTCTCTGAGAAGTTATTTTACTCCAGTAAACTCTTGCTGTCTGACCAGTTGCTGCCACAAGTTTTACATTGTCCTGATCTTGCTCCAGCAGTCAGCCTGTGAATCGTTGACTGAGAAAGCCCTTCTTGATCAGCTTGGACAGATACAAGAGAACCCACCACTCTCTAATGTACTCTATTTTATTTAATGTATTACAAGTTCAAAATCAATCACACAGAATATGATTCAGACTCATAGCTGAGCTCGAGGTATTACCTGTACTTCGTGAAGGAGGCTGGCCAGGCTACGATCACACTGTGTGGAAACCTTCTTCTTTGAGCTCAGGGTTCCTTTTCTGCAATGAGTTTACTTGGGGGCTCCCAGCTTGTTGCTGATGATGTTCCCGATGTTTCTTCGTCCTTAATCTATGTGCTGCTGGCACTGAGACATAGTTACACACACACACATACACACGCACCTAGCTTGAGTTCTATTGTCCCCTCAAGACTTAAACTCATAATAGAAATAACATGATACTCCTGTTCAGCCAATGTGATTCAATCAAGATCCATTGTTCTCTGAACCATTCTTGTTTGACCAGCTTTAGCCCGTTATGGAGTCTGATGGCTTTCCTGCTCATTGGTCGTCCTGCTGCAAGTTGATCACTACTGTCCTCAAAGTTATATATTCGATAATATAGTCTTTTTCCCTTTTGTGAAAATGGGATATCTACTGTAAGGTGGGTAATCGCAAGTTCATATGGCAATAATGAGTTTGCTGTGTTGACTTGAGTGCTCTGGGCAGATGGCCATATTGATTCCGGCCTGGCCTTATTTGCTTCTTCCTGTTTTTGGCCTATGTGTCTTTCCCCTCTATCAGCCTATCCACAGTACCACAGAATAGCCCTTTGTGCACAGCATGACATGCCTGTTTCCTGGATAGATTCTGACCAGCAATCAGTTTATGCTCTGTTCCAAGCTAAGAACCCTCCTTAGCCACGAACTTCAATTAAACAGCAATATCTAACGCCGTCGTCCGACTTAGATTATGTCCATCAATAACCTTCCTTGAATGGCCTCATTTTTCAAACCATACACTGAATGGCCTCTAATTGGGTCATATAATGAATCGCTAAATTCACAAAACCCTACAAGTCACTTGAGGGTTGCAACAAACTGCACAACATTTTCACCTTCTGATTCCTTTGATGAAAACTAAACTCTCCGCAATAATCAAGAACTTTGGTGAAGAATGATTTTCTAATATTTTCATCAGTTCTTGATATGTCTTACCTCTGGGGATCTCTGGCTGAACTAGGCTTCTTAGAAAATGAAAAGTTTTGTTATCAATTGTACTTAAGAATACAGGGACCTTAATCTCTTTTGAAATTTGTTGGCTTGATTCACCTGAGGAAGTGGGGCCTCACGGTAGCATGGTGGTTAGCATCAATGCTTCACAGCTCCAGGGTCCCAGGTTCGATTCCCGGCTGGGTCACTGTCTGTGTGGAGTCTGCACGTCCTCCCCGTGTGCGCGTGGGTTTCCTCCGGTGCTCCGGTTTCCTCCCACAGTCCAAGAATGTGCGGGTTAGGTGGATTGGCCATGCTAAATTGCCCGTAGTGTAAGGTTAATGGGGGGATTGTTGGGTTACGGGTATACCGGTTACGTGGGTTAAGTAGGGTGATCATTGCTCGGCACAACATCGAGGGCCGAAGGGCCTGTTCTGTGCTGTACTGTTCTATGAAGGAGTTCTGCTCCGAAAGCTAATGATTCAAAACAAACCTCTTGGACTTTAACCTGGTGTTGTAAGATTTCTTACTGGGCTTGAATATAATAATGGATTCGCTCTGAATATGACTTTCAGTTCTGAGTCCTTATCAAAAGAACCTATCATGCAAAATTTCCCACCATTTTTCATGGTATTGGAATGCTCTTTCCCCTTTGGTTAATTTAGTGGTCTAGTTCATTCAAGGTGTATCACCAATTTGTAACAGCTTTAACTTGCATGCGAGTTATGATCATCTTTTGTTCTCTGCCCTGATTGCCTCCATAACTTATTGTACCACGTGTGGACAGCCCTGTAGCCTGACCCATCGATTACCAGTTTAAAATTGGTATGGGTCCTTCCTTTGTGTTTTTGCCCCAAAACCTTGCTGGTTCTGATGCCAGCGATGTCTGACCTTCTCTTAATCTGTTGATTGATTGATCTGCTGCAGCTGCTCCACTCCAATAATTTTTCAAAAGTAAAGTTTTCATCTCTCTTCTGATCCTATCCTCCTCGCCAGTTTTCTTGTTGTAACTGTTGTATCTTTAGACTAATAGTACAAAAGAAATAGGATTGCAGAAGCATGTGGGTTTTATGAAAGATTAACAGAGGTTTATTGAATAGGTCTTCACTGTACAAGGTTTGGCACAAGACTCCCTAAAGACCTGCGAAGTAGCCGATAATGCCACGTGACTCGGTTCTTAAAGAGGCATTGCACTTAACTACAATAATCCACATATATTACAATTCAATTTGGGATGACGAACATGGAGAGAAATATAAAATATAGGGTACAACTCTAAAGGGGGCTCAGGTACAGAGGGACCTGGATATGTTTATAAATCATTGAAGGTTGCAAGATCAATTAATAAAGCATAAAATATCCGTTGCAATATTAATGGGGAAAAGAGAACAAGAGCAAGGAGGTAATTTGAATAAGTCACTAGTTCGGCCTCAGCTGGAGTATTGCGTCCAGTTATTGCATTCAGTTCTGGGGACCACACTTTTGGAAGAATGTGAAGGCTTTAGAGAGGATCCAGAAAATATTCATGAGAATGGTTCTAGGATGAGGAAGTTCAGTTACGAAGATAGAGAAGTTAGGACTGTTTTCCTTGAGAAAAGAAGGTTGAAAGTAGATTTAATAGCGGTATTCAAAATCATCAGGGTTTTGGACAGGATGAGGAAAATCTGTTCCCGCTACTGAAAGGATTGAGAATAAGGTGTCAGAGATTTAAAGTCATTAATAAAAGAAGCAATTGGGATACAGGGAGAAATGTTTTAACGCAGCGCGTGGTTAGGGTCTGGATGGCACTGTCTAAGTGCGGTGGAGGCAGGTTTATTGAAGCATTCAGAAGGGAATTAGACTGCTATCTAATAAGAAAGAATGTGCAGAGTTACGGGGAGAATGGAACTAGGTGAGTTGCTCATTCAGAGAGCAGGTGCAGGCACGATGGGCCAAATGGCCTCCTCTTGTGCCATAACAATTATGTGAAGTAGCACTGAAGGGAACTGAGAAAGTTGCCTGACAGGAGAAATGAAAGGAGGCATGATGATAGAAGACCGTTTGGGAGAGGTAAGGAAAAAAAGTAGTTAAAAAGAGCAAAAGTGGAAATAAATTGATTGGCTTGGATCCAGGGTGGCAGCCAAAGTGCGCATGTGAACTGACTTGGGAGATCAGCTAAATCCATAATCCTCTGGATTAATGATTCTCAGTTAAAGATTTGATATCTCTCCTGTCAATCTTTACTAAATCAAAAAAGGTGATATTGAGTTGTCCCTGACTCACTGAAGGAAAAAGCTCAATAAAATTAAGGAGGCACTACTACATGATAATCTAAAAGGAAATTTTAAAGATTAAAAGAATTGTAATTTAAAATCATAATATTACTGTCTGTGCAATTCAACCACTATACCTTGCCGTGCCCATGAGTTACAGAGTGGGATTAGGGAAAGGACATAAACAGTTGGTTTGAGTAAACAATGCATCTGTGACCTACTGCACATATCTATGTACAGCTGATTGAACATTTTTAATGAACTGCTTAAATAATGCTGACACCCAAGTTCAGTGTGTTTGTCAGTTTACAGACGCTGGAAGTGCTGTTAGTATAAAATGTGACCTGTTCAGAGCGTGTGGCACCATTCCATTAGGGCTTCTGTAATGACAAGTTTCTAAAGACGTTCCTCATGGTAGTAGTGGAGGTGGGTGCACCTCTGATGCATATTCTGGCACGAGGATACCCGTAGGTGGGTACAGAGTTCATCTGATACTTCCATCTTAACTGACATACCTACGTTGGTGAGGCCCCAACTCATCTTTTGGTAAGTCCAGCCATTATTCCCATCCCTAATTATCCGTGAAGAAGCCAGCTTCTTAAATACAATTGAATGGCTTGGTAGGTGATTTCAGAGGACAATTACGAATCAGCCATGCTGCTATGTGTCTGGAGTCACATATAGCCCAGACTGGGTAAGGAGAGCCGCGGCGGGATTCTCCACTCCCCCAGTCGCCTGTATCTCGGTGGTGCACTGCTTGTTTTTGGCGGGATTCTCTACCACCTCTTGTCAATGGGATTTTGCATTGAAGCCACCCCACACTGCTGGGAAACCCAGGATAGAATGCCAACGGCTGGAGAATTCAGGCCCAGATTTGTTCCCTATCTATGCTGCATGATTTGTTGTTTCCCCTGGCATTGTTATTTTTGTGAATTTTCCTGACAAAAAGCTTTGACAAAATATAATCTATTTTTTTCAGCAATGTCAATCAACTAATGAGCATCAGTAAACTTTACTGGCTACCATTACTGATACTGGAATTTTATTCTAGATATGAGTGTACTGATTATAATGTTCAATTAATGTATTTAACTAAATCTAAATTCCTTAGCTGCCAAGGTGGGATACAAACTCATCTCCAGATATGACAATCCCACCCTCTCATAATCAAACTGACTGACAACTGGTTAAAAATCTCATCAGTGCCTTAATTGCGAACAGGTCAGAGCTCTTTTCAGAAACGCTTCTGAAAATAAAATAATAAAACTTTTTAAAATTCTATCTTTTATCTCCTGCCTTGCTCCTCACCATTTCTCACACGTGTCATCAGATTTAAATTAGCAACTAATATCAATCTTGTGATGAGGGTCCAATCCCACTATGGGGGTGGCATGGTGCCACAGTGTTGGCACTGTTGCCTCACAGCACCAGGGACCCAATTCAATTCCAACCTCAGGTAACTGTGTATGTGAAGTTTGTACGTTCTCCCAGTGTCTGCTTGGGTCTTCTCTGAGTGTTCCAGTTTCCTCCCACAGTTCAAAGATATGTGGGTTAGGTGGATTGACCATGATAAATTGCCTCTTAATGCCAAAGGATTGCAGGTTAGGTTATGGGATTATGGAGATAGGGCAAGGTGGACTTGGTGGGCTGAATGGTCTGCTTCTGCACCATCGAGATTCTATGATGCGAGGCCCAGGAACCCTAACAGCGTATTTAGGCTGCATTGAAGCCCAGGTTCCAAACATCAATGACAAACACTCATTGCACACATGAGATCACCAACTTTTGCACTTCAAAATGTTTGGTGTGTGAGCAGAATTAAGTCCCAAAAGTTGCATCTGAAATAAGGAAGGCTGTATAGTTCAAGAATAAGAGGTCTATATTTAAGACGGAGATGAGATTTTTTTTTCCTGAGAGTTATTGGTCTGTGACATTGTCTTCTACAGAATGTGTGGGTAGCTTGTTCTTTCAGTTTATTCAAGGCTAAGTTTGACAGAGTTTTGAGACATGGGAGTCGGTGGGGCAGGGCAGACAGGAAAACAGAGCCAAAAACAGATCAATCACTATCTTATTGATGGCAGAACAGGCTCACCAAGGGCCAAATGGCCTACTCCAGCTTCTAAGGCCTATGTACTCGTGACTCAAGTGGTCGTGTTCATTCCACCTTCTTAATGAATTCCACTTTTCAAAATAGGTACAGCTGCATAGTATTAACTGAGCCTCATGCTGTTTAGCCAAAACTCCCACAAAGATTCATTTTCTCTCTCCTCAAAATGAGCAACTGAAGCTGGACTATAGTTCCTGGGAGAAGCCATTACCTTCAGGCCAAGGCAAAGAGAGGTGAATATATATCAACAAAACAAGAACCATATAAATCACGATTAGTATTTTGCAATACTTTAATAAGGTATTTGTTGTTTGCTCAAGGACAAATAGGGAGGTGAGGGGGATTAGTTTATTAAATAAATATTTGGGGGCAGCACAGTAGCATGGTGGTTAGCATAAATGCTTCACAGCTCAAGGGTCCCAGGTTTGATTCCCGGCTGGGTCACTGTCTGTGCGGAGTCTGCATGTCCTCCCCGTTGTGCGTGGGTTTCCTCCGGTGCTCCGGTTTCCTCCCACAGTCCAAAGATGTGCAGGTTAGGTAGATTGGCCATGCTAAATTGCCCGTAGTGTCCTAAAAAAAGTAAGGTTAAGGGGGGGTTGTTGGGTTACGGGTATAGGGTGGATATGTGGATATTGAGTAGTGTGATCATTGCTCGGCACACCAACGATGGCCGAAGGGCTTGTTCTGTGCTGTTCTATTTCAACAATAGTTGTGTTGGAAGCTTATTTAAAAAAGAGGCTGCAGCAAGCAAGATTAACATCGTCACAATCTAATTTGCAAAAACAGATATTTAAATGTTGCGTGATTAGTCTGCTAATCATACATTAAGGAAACTCGTGTATGACAAGATAGTGAATCACTTGGAGAGGATACTTTCAGAGATACTGAAGTAAGTTAGGTGTACAGCCTTTGGAGACAGTTTAATGAATTTTCCACACTTCAAAAGTACTTAATTGGCTGAAGGGTGCTTTGAGACAGCCAATGGTCACGAGATGTGTCATATAATGCAAGTCCTTTTCTCTGGGCCTCTGTCTTTTTAGTTTCAAACTCTCTTGCCATTCTCTTTGTCTCTGCTGGCCCCCTTACCTCAGCACTGGTGTGCCAACTGTTGTTGTTCAGGCACCAGCCACAGCAGGTCAGAAAGATGATGCCATTTCAATCTTACCTGTGGTCTTGAAAAATCACTTTAGAATCCTCTTGCAGGATCACAAGGGATTTAATTAAACTGAAAAATTGTGTCTCCTGGGATAACTGAGAGTTTGTCGTATGTGTCCCCGGATCATTAGTCCAAACCCTGAATGACTAGTCCAGTAAAAGTCACTATATTAGCGTAACAAACTTTTATGCTTTAAAGTTGAGTATATTCAAATAAGATTTCGAGTTCACTTGGGTGTAAATATATACCAGCAAAATAAGGGCAGATCAAACCTGTGGATTTTCCCTTCGGAGGAAAGTCGAGATCCGGAGGATTTAACTTTCCTGAAACATTTGGGCTGACTGACCTTTACATTGAATCCAGCATTATTACCACTTGAGGACAGCCTGGTTTCCAAAATGGTTTCTATAATTTGCAAACACTATTTAAAAAAAAATGAAATAAATCACAAGGTGCAGCCATCTAAAGTTACCGCGCTCTCCAAAGGGTAGGTTTATGATTCCATTTTCACTTTCACTTCTGATGGGTGCTCAGAGGAGGCTGTTCAGAGTCTTGCATCTGCCCGAAAATGCTGCTTTATTTCTGAAGGTAAAGTTTAGAGAAATACAATTAGATTGAAGGCAGCGGCGTTCAAAGGAAATGTATGTTAGATTTTTGGCCCCGCATGGAAGCGGCCGGGGTGGGGAGGTGAGGTGCAGTAAGCCTCCTGTGGAGCCCGCTCGCTGCAGCCCTACTCTGGAGTCGCGGCGGCCGCTCAGTTGAACTGTGAAACGCCAGAGACGAGTTTCTCGTAACGTGACCCATTTCCTCCCTAAAATGTGCACTCGGTCAAACGGGATGCATCACTTCATCATCAGGATCTTTTCCTGTCGCTGGATAATTTGTAATAAAACCCGGAAGTACTGTAACATGGAAACATGGCTGCTTCTCCACTCGTGTCAGAGTCTAAGCACATCAGCCACTTCCATGTCCTTCCAGACTCGGGCACATTCTTTTTTAAAAATTTATTTATTTTATTTAGGGCAATTTTACATAGCCAATCCACCTACCCTGCACATCTTTGGATTTGGACTGTGGGAGGAAACCGGAGCACTAGGAGGAAACCCACGCAGACACCAGGAGAAAGTGCAAACTCAACACAGTGACCCAAGCCGGTATCGACCTGGGACCCTGGAGCTGTGAAGCCATTGTGCTAACCACTATGCTTCCGTGCTGCCTGACTCAGGGAACATTAAGCCACTTCCTGTCCTGTCAGACTGTGGGCACATTCAGCCACTTCCATGTCCTGTCAACCTGTGGGCACATTCAGCCACTTCCATGTCCTGTCAGACTCTGGGCACAATCAGGCATTTCCATGTCCTGTCAGACTCGGGGCACGTTCAGCCACTTCACGTCCTTCCAGACTCTGGGCACATTCAGCTACTTTCATGTAGCTAAACTAAAGTTTTAAATCTACTCATTTGTGACACCAGAAGTGATTCTGGATCGAATAAATGAGATATCTCACTCTAATTATCTTATAAAGGAAATTCAGTTGTGTTTTTACACGTCCTGCTTTAAAGTCAATTGGTCCCCACTCACACCATTCACCCATCATCCATGCAGGCTGACATTTGTTGGTTCTGGATCCACCAACACGTTCATTAAAAATCCTTCCCTTTGTCACCTCCATGTTCTGATTCCTTTCTATCTCTAACTTCTATCTCCTGCACTCCAACCTCCCGAACGCTGTCTTCCCCTAGTTGGTGTCTTGTCCACCGTTGACTACCTTTGCCCAAGCATTAGCAGTTCTATCTCTGTCCTGTCTAGGCCTGAAACTCTGGAATTCCTTCTCTAAACCTGCCTGCCTCTCTACCTTTCACTGGCCCTTTATGATACAGTGCTGCAGAAAACTCATCAATTTGAAACACTGTCTTAATGTATCCTTTGTCCATGTGCCAATTTTTTGATGTCAGACTTCTCTTCTGAGAAGCAACCTGGGATGTTTTACCAAGTTAAAGCTAGAGAACTACAAGTTGAAGTAACCTTTTCTTCTTAGTGCATCCGGAACATATATTTGTGCGTGAAGCTTATGTGGAGTTTGGGTGCCTCATATTTGTTGACCTATGAGTTGTGTCCCAAAAGGTTATGGAGCTTCTGGAGCTCGATGTGTGTGCTTCTGCTCAATTACTGAGGGAGAGCAAGGCTGTTAAAGGAGAACTGTTTTACTTTTAATAATTAAATTCTGTGTAATGATCCCCCCCCCCCCCCCCCCCCCCCCCCGTGGAGGTCACAGCCCTATACGTCATTAGGGCAGCAGGGTGGTTAGCGTAAATGCTTCACAGCTCCAGGGGTCCCAGGTTCGGTTCCCGGCTGGGGTCACTGTCTGTGCGGGAGTCTGCACGTCCCCCCCCGTGTGTGCATGGGTTTCCTCCGGGTGCTCCGGTTTCCTCCCACAGTCCAAAGATGTGCGGGTTAGGTGGGATTGGCCATGCTAAATTGCCCGTAGTGTCCTAAAAAGTAAGGTTAAGGGGGGGTTTGTTTGGGTTACGGGGATAGGGTGGATACGTGGGTTTGAGTAGGGTGATCATTGCTCGGCACAACATCGAGGGCCGAAGGGCCTGTTCTGTGCTGTACTGTTCTATGTTCTATCCCTTTCCCCCCCACCACGGAGTATGCACTCCACCGGTAAAACTGGGTGGGACTTCCCCTTAACGAGGGGGAACATCATTGTATAAAAACCCCCGACCTGGGTGCAGGTGGAGGAAGGTGACCCTTTGGGGGGAGGAGTGTTAGTTGTGGTGCACCTAAATAAACCTGAGTTCATTTTATCCTTCTGTGCATTCCTGTGCGTCTCTTCGTTGGATCCTACAACATGCATTCACCTACATTAAATATCAAAGTAATTAGTTGTAATACTAAGAAGTTCCGAATGACATAATAAGGTGTCCTGTAGCGACTTCTGGTGCTGGCCATGGAGTGAGTGGGCACACATTTGGTGGCTCCCTCTCGAGGTGGATTTTTCCGGTCCTTCCCTACCCAAAATGTGTGGTGTTGGATAGCAGAAGGTCCATGAGCACTGCGGGAATGTAAAACTCCTCTGGTGGGACTGGTTTATGGCTCATCGGATGAGAAGTCCAACAAGAAAAAGACAGCAACATGAGCATGAAATGTTTTGTGGTGCGACACAGGAGAAGATGGCAGAGTAGGGGGCAGTGGTGCCCTCCCAGTGTCTACAGAGCTGGTGGAATGCCTGAACAGGAAGTTCCAGCAACAGAGGAAGGAGGCCTTATTGGACCTGGCTAAGGTGGTGGTGAGGCTTAGGGTGGTGATCGAGTGCGTGGAGCAGAGGCAGCAGACACGGGGCCTGATCCCAAAAATGGAGGAGTCGATGGGGAGCATGAGGGAGGTGGAGATGGGGATGATGATGAGCAGTGAGAAAAGACTGAGGGAGAAGCTGGAGGATCTCAAGAACCGCACCAGAAGGCAAAACCTTTGAATCGTGGGATGCCTGAAGGCATTGAAGGTGCGGAGGCCGCTGAGTATGTGGTGAGCATGCTGGAGAAGTTGATGGAGGGAGGTATTTGACCGTCCTCTTGAGGTGGATGGAACACAGGGCGTTGAGGAGGAGGCCACAGGTGGGGGAGCCGCCAAGGATGATAGTGGTGAGGCTGCATTGTTTCCTTGGCAAGGAGAAGATCTTGAGATGGGTGAGGCAGATCAAGACGTGTACCTGGGAGGAGAGTGCGCTGCAGATTTATCAGGACCTTGGAATGGAGTGGGCCGCGGGTTGGCTAAGTGGGCCGGGTACAATCTGATCAAGGCTCCCCTCTAAAGGCTGACCTCTACAAGAAGGTGGGGGGGGTGAAGTTTGGGGTCCTGTAACCCGCTTGTTTGTGTGTTATGTACCAGAAACAAGTTTTATTTTGACTTACCAGAGGAGGCAAAGGACGTTATGAGAGACTATGGACTGGGAGGAGTATGAGGACGTTGAACTTTGGAGTGGTGTTTTGTATAAAATGAGGTGGGTGGATTGGCGAGGGTCACGATAGGGGGGGGGGGGAGTGTGAGTGTGCCTTATATTTTTCCTAGTATGTTTGTTGCTTGACAGGATGGGGGTGGAGGATGGATTGGGGGATGAAGGGCCATCATGCTAGCTGGTTGGCCTAGTTAACAGGAGTGAAATGGAGTGTTGCCAGGAGGAGGGAGTGGGGGGGGGGGGGGGGGGGGGGGGGGGGGGGGGGGGGGGGGGGGGGGGGGGGGGGGGGGGTGGGGGGGGGGGGGGGGGGGGGGGGGGGGGGGGGGGGGGGGGGGGGGGGGGTGGTGTGGGTGATCTTTTTGTTTGGTTACGGGGGTTGGGGATGCTGAGATGGGGTGGTTGGTGTGGCACAACTGTTTTGGGAGAGATGGCGGTGGACATCTTGGGGCGGGCCTGGAAAAATGTGAGACGTGGACCGGGGAGATGGCTAAGAAGGGGATGGATGATCAGCTGGGGAAGGGGGCAGGGACCCTGACCAGGCTGGTTACTTGCAATGTGCAGGGGTTGAATGGGCCGGTCAATGGTTGCATGTTTTCGCACACTTGAGTTTGAAGGTGGACGTTGTGTTCCTTCAGGACGCACCTGAAGCTGGGAGATCAGACGAGGCTGAGGAAGGGATGGGTTGGGTAGGTGTTCCAGTCAGGGTTGGATATGAAGATGAGGTGGCGGTGCTGGTCAACAGGAAAATGGCCTTTGACGTTGACGGTATTGTAGCCGATCTGGGGTCAGGAACGTGATGGTTAGTAGGAAGCTGGAGGTGACACCTGTGGTCCTGGTGAACACCTATGCCCAAATTGGGATGATGTGGACTTTATGAGGCAGGTGTTAGGGAAGATCCGAATGGACTCGCACCGGCTGATAATGGGGGGAAGATTCTAACAGGGTTTTGGACCCGAGGATGTACTAGTCGCGTCCCAGGTCTTTGAATGTATCGGTAGTGGCGAGGGAGCTGAGGAGGTTCATGGGCCATATGGGAGGGGAGGGGGGGGAGAGAACCTGTGGAGGTTTGGGAGGCCAAGGACTGAGAAGATTTTGTACTTCTCACATGTGCACTGGGTGTAATCCCGGATTGATTGTTTTTGTGATGAACAAAGCACTGGTTGGCGGGGGTAGGCGATTCTCTGCTCTCTGACCGCATGCTGCACTGCGCGGATTTGCGGGTAGAGTAGAGAAATACAGCACAGAACAGGCCCTTCGGCCCACGATGTTGCGCCGAACTTTTGTCCTAGGTTAATCATAGAATTTTGGACAATTTTCCATGGCCAATCCACCCAACTTGCACATCTTTGGACGGTGGGAGGAAACCGGAGTACCCGGAGGAAACCCATGCAGTCACGGGGAGGATGTGCAGACTCCACACAGACAGTGACCCAAGTCGAAATCGAACTTGGGACCCTGGAGCTGTGAAGCAATTGTGCTATCCACAATGCTACCGTGCTGCCCTTAAGAAGTTACCCTACACTCCATTATTCTACCCTAATCCAAGTACCTATCCAATAGCCGCTTGAAGGTCCCTAACTTTTCCGACTCAACTACTACCACAGGCAGTACATTCCATGCCCCCACTACTCTCTGGGTAAAGAACCTACCTCTGACATCCCCTCTATATCGTCCACCATTTATCTTAAATTTATGTCCCCTTGTAATGGTGTGTTCCGTCCGGGGAAAAAGTCTCTGACTGTCTACTCTATCTAGTCCCCTGATCATCTTATAAACCTCTATCAAGTCTCCCCTCATCCTTCTACGTTCTAATGAGAAAAGGCCTAGCACCCTCAACCTTTCCTCGTATGACCTACTCTCCATTCCAGGCAACATCCGGTAAATCTCCTTTGCACCTTTTCCAAAGCTTCCACATCCTTCCTAAAATGAGGTGACCAGAACTGCACACAGTACTCCAAATGTGGCCTGACCAAGGTTTTGTACAGCTGCATCATCACCTCACGGCTCTTAAATTCAATCCCTCTGCTTATGAACGCTAGCACACCATAGGCCTTCTTCACAGCTCTATCCACTTGAGTGGCAACTTTCAAAGAACTATGAACATAGACCCCAAGATCTCTCTGCTCCTCCACATTGCCAAGAACCCTACCATTAACCCTGTATTCCGCATTCAGATTTGTCCTTCCAAAATGGACAACCTCACACTTGTCAGGGTTAAACTCCATCTGCCACTTCTCAGCCCAGCTCTGCATTCTATCTATGTCTCTTTGAAGCCGACAACAGCCCTCCTCACTATCCACAACTCCACCAATCTTCGTATCATCAGCAAATTTACTGACCCACCCTTCAACTCCCTCATCCAAGTCGTTAATGAAAATCACAAACAGCATAGGACCCAGAACTGATCCCTGCGGTATGCCACTGGTAACTGGGCTCCAGGCTGAATATTTGCCATCCACCACCACTCTCTGTCTTCTATCGGTTAGCCAGTTTGTTATCCAACTGGCCAAATTTCCCACTATCCTATGCCTCCTTACTTTATGCATAAGCCTACCATGGGAACCTTATCAAATGCCTTACTAAAATCCATGTACACTACATCCACTGCTTTACCTTCATCCACATGCTCTGTGCCAGAGACCTGGCCGCTGGGGCCTTCCCCCGGTAGGTCATCCCCCCCAACAGCATCCAAAACGGTATACTTGTTTTGAAGGGGAACGGCCACGAGGGATCCCTGCACTGTCTGCCTGTTAGTTTTCTTTCCCCTGACTGTAACCCAGCTATTTGTCCAGTACCTTTGGCGTGGCTACCTCCTACCTCCCTTGGTTCAAGGGGAGGCCCAGCGTCCATTGTGGAGGTTGGACGTGGGCTTGGTGGCAGATGAGGGGGTATGCACGAGGGCAGGGTATGTGGATCGGAATGACACGGGGGAGGTCATGTCCTCCACGCTGTGGAGGCACTTGGGTAGGTAGTCAGGGACAAATTTATCTCAAATTTGGGTGCAGAGGGAGAGGGTGGAATGAGAGGAGAGCGCGTAGCTGGTGGATGAGATTATGAGGGTGGATTAGAGGTATTCAGTTGCGTGGGAAGAGGGGCTACTAAAGGAGATGCAGAGGCTCAGTAGGAGTTTGGGTTGGTGTCCATGGGGAAGGCAGTAGGGCAATTGTGAAGGACCAGACGGGGAGTATACGCGTATAGGGAAAATACGAGTAGGACGTTGGTGCACCAACTGAGTAAGCAGACAGTGCCGAGGGAGATTGGTAGGGTGAGGGATGAGAGATGCAAGGTAGTGTCAGTCCCAGAAGGGGTGAATAGGGTGTTTGAGGTAGTATGCATTGGAGGCCTGGCGAGAAATGCATGAGGCGGTTCTTGGATGGGCGGGAGTTCACAAGGGTGGTGGAGGAGAAGGTGTAGTGCTTGTGGGCCCCGATTGGGCTGAGGGAAGAGATGGACTGTGCAGGCGTGATGCAGGCGGGGAAGGCCCTGGGGCTGGATGGGTTCCTAACTGAATCTTACAAGAGGTTTGGTGCGGAGTTGGGGCTCCTGCTCGTGGGATGCACAATGAGGTGGAGGGGGGAGCTCCACCCACCTCCACTCCGCGACCCCCACATTGTTTGCAGGCATCCAATTCGCTGATCTTAAAGAAAGATAAGGACCCAGAGGAGTGTGGGTTGTACCGCCTGTTTTGCTGATAAACGTAGATGCAAAGTTGTTCGCAAAGGTGTTAGCGTCGCGGAAAGAGGACTGTGTGCCGGGGGGGGGGCGGGTCTTAAGGGAGACCAGACGGGGTTTGTGAATGTCGGTAGCTGTCGGCAAATGTGCTCAAGTTGCTCAATGTCATTATGATGTCCTTGGAGGGCAGGCGGTAGAAGCAATGGTGGCGATAGATGCAGAGGAGGCTTTTGACGGGTGGGAGTGGGCCTATTTGTTGGAGGTGCTGGGTCAGTTCAGGTTAGGCCAGGATTTGTGGATTTGGTTCAGCTGCTGTATAGGGCACTGATGGCTAGTGTCCGGATGAATAGGACAAGTTTGGGGTACTTTGGGCTGCATCAGGGGACTAGGAAGGGTGGCCCACTTGCACTGTGCTTTCTGCTCTGGCAATAGAGCCGTAGGCAATGGCACTTAGACATTGAGGTGTTGAAGAGGGATTGAGAGGGGAGGGTTGAGCATAGAGTCTCGTTGTTTGCGGATGATCTGCTGTTATACGTTTCCGGACCCGGTGGGTAGCTTAGATAGGATGATGCAGATCTTGAGGAAATTGGTTGTTTTCCCGGGTTATAAATTGAATATGGAGGAAAAGTGAGGTGTTCCCGATTAATGCTAGGGGGCAGGAAGGCGGCTGGGAAGTTGTCGTTTAGATGATAGTGGCGTTTGGGTGAGTTTTCGGTATCTTGGGATTCAGGTGACACAGCTGCATAAATTGAATTTGCACGACTGGTGGGAGGGAATTAAGGCGAACTTTAAGAGGTGGGATGTGTTGCCGCTGTCACTGGCTGGGCGGGTGCAGATGGTTAAAATGACGGTACCTGCTCAGGTTCTTGTTCGGGATCCATAATCTCCTCATCTTTGTACCCAAGTCCTTTTTTAGGAAGGTGAATTGGATAATTTTGGAGTTCTTGTGGGTGGGAAAGACCATGGTAAGGAGGGTGTTTTTGGGGAAGGAGTCGGGGGGGGCGGAGCTTTGGCGCCTGCCGTTGCAAAGTTTGATGAACTATTACTAGGCGGCAAATATCGCAGTGGTTTGGAAATGGGCAGTGGAGGGGTCGATGTGGGAGCAGATGTGGCTGCGTCGTGTAGGGGGGAGTTTAAGACAATAAGACATAGGAGCAGAATTAGGCCACTCGGCCCATTGAGTCTGCTCCGCCATTCAATCATGGCAGGTATTTTCTCATCCCCATTTTCCTGCCTTCCCCCCCATAACCCCTGATCCCCTTATTAATCAAGAACCTATATATCTGTGTCTTAAAGGCACTCAGTGATTTGGCCTCCCACCGCCTTCTGCGGCAAGAGGTCCACAGATTCACCACCCTGTGGCTGAAGAAATTCCT
The DNA here is from genome assembly GCF_902713615.1 of Scyliorhinus canicula. NCBI lineage: Eukaryota > Metazoa > Chordata > Chondrichthyes > Carcharhiniformes > Scyliorhinidae > Scyliorhinus > Scyliorhinus canicula. The sequence continues at coordinate 128,109,745 of NC_052153.1, forward strand.
CCTCCCCTCTATTTTAAAGGATCGTCCCTGATGCGACCATCAATTCAACCAGAGACACAAGTGGAGTAAACTGTGGCTTTAATCGGCTTACAACTGGAGCCTACCTGCGACTGTGCTGAACTGGAGGCGGACTCGCAGGACCGCAACACTTATACTTCCTGTAGGGGGCAGAGCCAAGGGCGGAGCCCTGTACATGCTCCTCATCTCCCCCTGTGGGCAGAGCCGCGCAATAGCTCACAGATGAAACCCACAGGGACACAGTAATGTACAGTGTGAATTATAGTGGCTACACATTCACCCCCTGTTTAAAAATCAAGTCCGGCAGGGGTGACGGGTCTACAAGTTCAGGTTGCCCGGTGCCCGAATCGTGCGTTGCAACCGCGAAGCACTGGTGTTGCAGCCGTTCGGATGGCTGTGGAAGGATGTTTGGTGCGTGTCCGGGGATGGTTCTTCCTGAGCTTCGTTCCTGCAAAACCGGTGTGGCGGGTGGAAGGGAGCGTGGGGCGCAGGGCATGGGAAGTCGGGTGGGGTGTAGTGTGGGAGGTACATTGGCGGTAGTGGTAGTAGAGCCTGCTGGGTGCCAGGTCCCGGAGGGAAACGGTGTCCTGTCGGCCATCGGGGTGTTCAACAACGTGAAGTGGGGGTTTGAATGCAGGAGTTGGATCCTCTCTACCAGGGGCTCGTTCTTGTGTGTCCGAACGTGTTTTCGGAGGAGGACAGGGCCCAGTGTCCTCAACCAGGGCGGAAGCGAGACCCCTGTAGTAGTTCCCCCAGGGAAGGCAAATAGGCGATCATGAGGAGTCTGATACGTTGGCCGTACAAAGGCCACCTAATAGCATGGAGCTCATCGGGGAGGACCTCCTGCCAGTGGGAGGTCGGGAGATTCCTGGATCCGTAGGGTCAGTAGGACGGTCTTCCAGACCGTCGCGCTCTCCCCCTCCACCTGCCCATTCTCCCCTGGGGTTGTAGCTGGTAGTCCTGCTCAAGGCGATGCCCTTACTGAGCAGGTACTGACGCAGTTCGTCGCTCATGAAGTACGAACCCCTGTCGCTGTGGACATAGTTGGGGAAACCGAAACAGGGTGAAGGACACTGTGCAGGGCTCTGATAACTGTATGGGAGGTCTCATATCGGGGCACGGGATGGGAAACGGGAGAATTCATCTATAACTTTGAGGAAATAAATGTTGCGATTAGTTGAAGGGAGGGGTCCTTTGAATCGATGCTCAGGCGTTCAAGGGCCGGAATGCCTTACCAGGTGGGCCTTGTCTGGTCTATAGAAGTGCGGTTTACAACTCTGTGCAGATCGAGCAATTTCTGGTGACGGCTTTCACCTCCTCAGTGGAGAAGGGCAGGTTGCGGCCCTTGATTAATGGGAGAGCCGGGTGACCCCCGGATGGCAGAGGTCATTGTGGATCGCCTGAAGACGGTCGTCTTGTGTGCTGGCGCATGTGCTGTGGGACAGGGCATCTGGGGGCTCAGTGAGCTTCCCAGGACGAAATACATATCGTATTGTAGGTGGAGAGTTCGATCCTCCACCTCAAGATCTTGTTATTTTTGATCTTGCCCCGCTGCGAATTGTCAACATGAAGGCAACCGATTCTTTGGTTGGTGATGAGGGTAAACGTCCAACCTGCGAGGTAGTGCCTCCAGTGCCGTCTGGCTTCCACAATGGCTTGGGCTTCTTTTTCGACTGAGGAGTGTCGAAGTTCGGAAGAGGAGAGGGTTCGGGAAAAGAACGCTACTGGCCTGCCTGCCTGGTTCAGAGTGGCAGCGAGAGCGACCTCCTGAGGCGTCACTCTCACCTGGAACAGGACAGACTCGTCTATTGCACTAATGGCGGCCTTAGCGATGTCCACCTTAATACAGTCGAAGGCCTGGCGAGCCTCGGCTGACAGTGGGAAGAGGGTGGCCTTACATAGTGGGCGGGCTTTGTCCGCATACTGGGGGACCCACTGGGCATAGTATGAAAAAATCCAAGACACCTCCTTGAGGGCCTTGGGACAATGAGGGAGAGAGAGTTGTAAGAGGGGGCGCATACGGTCAGGGTCGGGTCCTAGGATCTGTTTTCCACGACGTAGCCGAGGATGACTAGCCTGGTGGTGCGGAAAACGCATTTCTCCTTATTATAGGTGAGGTTGATTTTGGGCGGTCTGGAGAAATCGGTGGAGATTGGCGTCGTGGTCCTGCTGATCATGGCCGCAGATGGTGACATTATCCAAGTACAGGAAAGTGGCCCGCAGCCCGTACTGGTCCACCATTCGGTCCATTGCTCCTTGGAACACCGAAACCCCGTTTGTGACGCCAAAGGGGACACGGAGGAAATGGAAGAGGCGGCCGTCTGCCTGGAACGCCGTGTAGTCGCGGTTCTCCGGGCGGATTGGGAGCTGATGGTATGCGGACTTCAGATCCACCGTGGAGAAACACGGTACTATACGATCTGGTTTACCATGTCCGCAATCCGGGGGAGGGGGTACACTTCAAGGTGCGTGAACCGGTTAATGGTCTGGCTGTAATCCACCATCATCCGGAGCTTTTCCCCGGTTTTGCCGACCACCACCTGAGCTCTCCAAGGGCTGTTACTGGCCTCTATGACTCCTTCACGCAATAGGTGCCGGACTTCAGATCTGATGAACACTCTGTCCTGCAGACTATACCTCCTGCTACGAGTGGCCACTGGCTTGCAGTTGGCGGTGAGGTTAGCGAATAGTGAGGGGGGGGGGTCGACTTTCAGGGTTGCTAGGCTGCATATAGTGAGAGGGGGCAGGGGCCTGCCGAAGCTGAGTGTGAGGATCCTGAGGTTACACTGGAAATCCAGTCTTAGGAGGAGCGGGGCACAGAGGTCTGGGAGCACGGACAATTTGAAATTCGTATAATTGCCGCCCTGTATCGTTAGAGTCGCTGAGGTGCGCCCTTGTATTTGGATTGAGTGCGACCCCGAGGCGAGAGAGATTGTTTGCCGCGTTGGGAATACTGGGAGCGAACAGCGCCTTACCAGATCCGGGTGAACGAAGCTCTCGGTGCTCCCGGAGCCGAAGAGGCACGGTGTCTTGTGACCGTTGATCCTGACGGCCATCATGGAGCTTTTGAGGTGCCTAGGCCGTGACTGGTCCAAGGTGATGGCGCTGAGTTGAGGGTAGACGGCGGCGTGGTCGGCGATGCTGGAGTGGCCCCGCGATGACTGTTCGAGTTGGGTAGCGGGTGATGGCCAAGATGGCGGCCCCCTTTGCTCGCACGTGGCGGGCTGCGAGGAAGATGACGTCCAAGATGGCCGCCCCCATGGATCGCACGCGGCCGGCTGCATAGGGGGATGGCCAAGATGGCGGCCCCCGTGAGTCGCACAAGTTGTACGGAGGCAGAGTCGGCAGACACGCTGCCACGTTACGGAGTGCGAGCCTGAGAGTCGGAGGAACGAGTGTTCGAGCTGGGGTTAGAGTTGTTGGATTTGGCCAGGCATCCCTTAGCGAAGTGCCCTTTTCGCCCGCAGCTGCTTCAGATCGCGTTGCGGGCCGGGCATTGCTGTCGGGTATGTTGGGGCTGGCCGCAGAAATGTCACGATAGTCCTCCCGTGGTGGGCGGGTGGCCGCGTGGCGCAGGCCTGGGGCAGCCATTAGTCGGGGGTCCACGATGGGGTCGTGTGATCGGCCGGGAACGCAGTTAGGCTTTACCGTGTCCTCCAGGTCCTGGGCCCCTTTTTCAAGAAGACGCTGCCGCACATAATTTGATCGGACCCCCGCAACGGACACGTCTCGGACGGCGAGTTCCATGTGCTGAGAGGCTGTCATGGCCTGGAAGTTACAGTCGCGTGCTCGGGCTTTGAGGTCACGCAGATAGTCATCTAGCGACTCCCCAGGGCGCTGGCGACGAGTTGTGAAGATGTGTCACGCGTAGACTTCGCTCACGGGCCGCACGTAGAGGCGGTCGAGCATTGCGAGGGCCTCGGTGTAGGAGTCAGCTTCATTAAGTTGAGTAGAAATACGATGGCTCACCCGTGCGTGGAGAAGACTTAGTTTCTGTTCATCTGTAACAGGAGATCGTCGACGCAGCCAGGTAGGCCTTGAAGCGCCAAGCCAATGCAAAATAATGTCCTTTGCCTCTGCGGCCTGTGGATCGCGTTCCAGTCAGTTAGGTTTGAGGGCTGATTCCATAGTGGTTCTTTAAGCCGATTAAATTGATGCGACCATCAATTCAACCAGAGACACGAGTTGGAGTAAACTGTGGCTTTAATCGGCTTACAACTGAGCCTGCCTGCGAATGTGCTGAACTGGAGGCGGATTCGCAGGGCCCCAGCACTTGGCGGAGCCCTGTACATGCTCCTAATCTCCCCCTGTGGGCAGAGCCGCGCAATGGCTCACAGGTGGAGCCCACAGGGACACCGTAATGTACAGTGTGAATTATAGTGGTTACACATTCACCACAGTCCCTTTAGTCTTTGATGGTGTCCTCTGTTTCTTGTGTTTCCTATAAGTGGAAACATCCTCTCCACGTCCACTCTATCCAGGCCTTGCAGTATCCTGTAAGTTTCAATAATATCCCCCCTCATCCTTCTAAACTCCAACGAGTACAGACCCAGAGTCCTCAACTGTTCCTCATATGAGAAGTTCTTCATTCCAAGGATCATTCTTGTGAACCTCCTCTGGACCCTTTCCAAGGCCAGCACATCTGTCCTTAGATACGGGGCCCAAAACTGTTCACAAAACTGCTTAAGGGCACTTATTGGTGCTCCTTCCGATTTTGCCAGTTTTATATTCCCTGAGCCTGGTGGTGGTCTCAATGTTGCGAGTTTGGAACCAGTGCAAGCAACGCTTTGGGCTGGAGGACATGTCGCTGTGGGCACTGATATGCGATAATCACAGGTTTGTGCCGGCGGAGCTGTATGCAAGGTTCTGGGGTGGCGGTGAAATAGAGTATTTCAGGACCTTGTTTGTAGTGGACAAATTTTAAGGCCTGGAGGAATTGTAAGAGTTGCCTGAGGGAAATGGCTTCAGATACCTGCAGGTGAGGAACTTTGTGAGAAGAGAGGTGCCATCATTCCTGGGGCTGTCGCCTCTGGTGTTGCAAGATAAGCTGCAGTCCGAGGATGACATTGGTGAGGGGGGAGTGTCAGACATTTATAGAGAGTTGATGGCGAGGGAGGGCTCTCCGGTGGAAGGGATCAAGCGCAAATGGGAGGAGGAGTTGTGGGGATGGGGGAGGTGAGGACCAGGACGTGAAGAAAGCCATGCGGAGGGTGAACGCATCCTCGTTGTGCACAAGGTTAAGCCTCATCCAATTTAGGGTGGTACATAGGGCCCACATGACGGTGGTGAGGATGAACCAATTCTTTGCAGGGATGGAGGATAGTTGTGGACGGTGTGCGTGGGCCCCGCGAATCACGTCCACATGAACTGGGCTTGTCCAAAGCTAAGGGGGTTCTGGCAGGTGTTCTCAGATGTCACGTCCGGGATTCTGGGTGTAGGGGTGGCCTCGAGTCCGGAGGTGGCAATATTTAGAATGTTGGAAGATCTGGGAGTTCCGGTGGGGAGAGATGTCTTGACCTTTGCCTCCCTAAAAGCCCGGAGATGGATTTTGTTCAGCTGGCGGAATCAGAGCCGCCAAAGGCTGTGGTGTGGTTGAGCCACTCGGCAGAATTCCTGCACTTGGTGAAGGTCACGCCAACCAAGCAGAGTCTGCCTAATGGGGAGCAGAGAAGGGGATCACCCAGAGGTGCAAGCCGTTCATTGATTTCTTCAAATGAATTAAGGTGTCAGTGGCGTGGGGTGGTGGGTGGTTTTGGAGTTTGTTTTTCATTGTTTGTGGGGGGAGATAAGGGGGAAAAACTAAGGGAGTGGGGAGACGTGTGGGCTTGGATTTAGGGGTTGTTGTGTGCCTGTGATTTTTGTTCTTGTGGGTTTTTAGTTTTCTGATATTTCTATGTACATATGCAAAATGCCTATAATAAAAATATTTAAAACAAAAATAAAATACGGCGTTCTATAAACCTGAACCATATTGCAAATGGGGCCAGGCTGCATGTTTGTGGCATTCAGTCAATTTGCAGTTTACTCAATCTGGTGGAACGTATAATTTCTGCCCTGGTCAACTGTACCTACCATTGCCATTCTCTGCTTGAAATGTTATTTTTAAAAATGTATTAATTTTATTCCTCACATTGTTCTCAGAATTGCAATCACACCCTCACCCTCACCAGCAAGGCCAAATTTCATGAACGCTTTATGATTGGTGCATCAGAGCTGAGGCATTCCGTGCAAGCCAGTGAGAACATAGCAGTCAACCAGCATCAACTTACTGGGGATTTTCCGCTCATGATCAGTAAAAGAACACAGTTCTAAACCAAAATAACATTTTCAATTTATTTAACTCTCCTCTCTCTCTTCATATTTTTTTCTTCTCCTGACTAATGAACTCTACTTTGTGGTCTATCTACTAGTCGATTGATTCGGAGTTTTTGAAGTTACACTTGCGCATTCTATCATATCACCTAGCCACATTTGGCTGGATTTAATGTGGGCAACAGGAGTCTGGCCCACTGGATGGAGAACTGGTGGGAACCCCATGTCACTTCTGTGCAGGAGCCCAATCAAATTAAGTAACTGTGCGACAGTTAACTGATCAGCATTGGGCCTTGCCTGGGATTTGGACCTCGGCACCGGAAATCCTACTTCCTGAGAGCTGCTGGATAATCGGGGCCGACAGTGCCATTGGAGGCAGTGGTGGCTGCCGGTACTGCTCTGAGGATTTTCCCATGCTAGGCGTTGGATCATTGGACACAGTTGAGTAAGCGGAGTTTGGGAGTTGTGGGGAAGGGTTTTTTAAGAGAGAGAGAGAAGGGTGAGGGAGTTGGAGGTAAGAGCAGTGGGGTTAATTTCAGTGGCCACCCCCTTCCTGGTGCCAGGTCATTTGATCGGGCAAAGAAGAACTCCTCTCCTACCAGGGACCATTGTTTTTTTTTAATAAACATTTTATTGAGGTATTTTTTTGGTTTTACAACAACAAAATAAACAATGTACACGAGTCTATAAACATAGTGCAAAGAGCCTGCTTCCTCCCTTACCGGTCCCATCTTTATTATTCCCCTACTCTAAGCTAAACTAACTCCTCCCCCCCCTTCTGCTGACAATTAGATTTCTGCAGAGAAGTCGATGAACGGTTGCCATCTCCAGGCGAACCCTAACATTGACCCTCTCAAGACGAACTTTAGTTTCTCCAACAGAGAAAGCTAGCCAAGTCAGAGAGCCAGTCTCCGACATTGGGGGCTTTGAGTCCTCCAAGCTAATGATATCCATCTCCGGGCTACCAGGGAAGCAAAGGCCAAACTGCCTCTTTCTCCTCCTGGATCCCCGGATCTTCTGACACCCTGAAAATCGCCACCTCTGGACTCGGTGCCACCCTTGTTTTTAACACCGTGGACATGACGTCTGCAACCCCTGCCAGAATCCCCTGAGCTTTGGGGATGTCCAAAACATGTGGACATGGTTCGCTGGACCCCCACACCCACACCTTGCACACCTATCTTCTACACCAAAGAACCTGCTCATCTGGGTCACTGTCATGTGAGCCTGGTGAACGACCTTAAATTGTATCAGGCTGAGCCTGGCGCATGTTGTGGATGCGATGACTCTACTCAACATCGCCCAGAGACCATCCTCTATCTCTCCTCCTAACTCCTCTTGCCACTTGCGCTTCAGCTCCTCAGTCTGCATGTCCCTGACCCGATTTCCTTATAGATGCCAGAGACCTCCCTTCTCCCACGCACACTCTGGAAACTACCCTATCCTGTATCCCCCTTGGTGGTAGGAGCGGGAAGGTTGAGACCTGCCTACGTAGGACGTCCCGCACCTGGATGTACCTGAATTGGTTTCCCCTTGCCAATCCAAATTTCTCCTCCAGGTCCCTCAAGCTAAGAAAGCTCCTTTCTATAAACATATCCCCCATCCTCTCAATTCCTGCCCTTTGCCATCTCCAAAAACCCCGTCCATCCTTCCAGGGTAAACCGGTGATTATTGCAGATTGGAGACCAGACATATGCTCCCTCCGCTCCCACATGCTTCCTCCATTGCCCCCAGACTCTCGGGGCTGCCACCACCACGAGGCTGGTGGAGTACCGTGTCGGGGGAACGGCAGAGGCGCCGTTATCAATGCCCCCAGACTGGTGCCCTTACATGAGGCCGCCTCCATACGCTCCCATGCCGACCCTCCACCCACTTCCTGATCATGGCTATATTCGCCGCCAATAATAATTACTGAAGTTTGGTAGCGCCAGCCTGCCCTCTCCCTGGCTCCGCTCAAGCATCCCCTTTTTTACTCACGGTGTCTTGCCCCCCATACAAAGCCAGTGATAACTTTGTTAACCATTGTTAAAGGCAACAGGGTTTGCTGGATGGCATTTGGATGTGGAAACCCACACTTTGCCTTGCAGCTGGTCCTCTCACATCCTCGGGGAACAGGGCGTCCCATCTTGTCTCTATGGCATCCAGAGGCCTGGCCAGGTCAGCATCCCAAAGTGTGGGGCAGTCTTCATGGTACCATGGCTATGTACTGGCATTTAAAAGCAGCTCCTCCTTGTTAGCAGGGAGCTACTAGGCATGAACCAACAAATCAGCATGTGGGACAGGCAGTAGCAGTATGACATTCATTGGGGCTAATTTTCGGCACTTTGTGCTGTCAAGTACAGGCTCAGCGATGGGAAACGCTCAGGATGCCATGCCCGAAATGACACTTGGAACTTTTCCCGTTAATTTGCATCCTCTGAATAATTTCTAATTGGTAGACGTTGCTGGCAGATGAGTGATGCAGATGTGGTGCATTGAGTGTGTGGCCAGTGGTGTAGGCATTTGACAACACATTCACTCAACTCGCGTGAAGTCATTAAAATTCCTGTGCCACTGTACCCAGGACAGTAGGGCTGTGCTCTAGGCATAAGATGGGACACCCTGTTCCCCGAGGGGGTGAGAGGACCAGCTGCAAGGCAAAGTGTGGGTTTCCACGTCTCCCAAATGCCATCCAGAAAACCCTGTTGCCTTTAACAATGGTCCCTGGGGGAGGGTCCAGAGGGTGAAGATGACGGTCCTTCCGAGATTCCTGTTTGTGTTCCAGTGTCCCCCCATCTTTATTCGCGGACCTTTTTTAAAAACAGGTTAACAAAGTTATCGCTGGCTTTGTATGGGGGGCCTAGAGCACAGCCCTAGCCACAGGTATCTGATCCCACTGCCATTGCAGAATTTTTTTGAAGTCCCTCCTGCTCCGCTATGCATCGATCATATCTCTCCTCCACTCCACCTAGACCTCCAGTGCAGCGTCAGAAAATCTTGGAGCCCGCTCTATACAATGTTGCACCATTTTTGTCTTTTCCAGGTGAAAATACTTTGCAATACCTTCCAGCATCTGTTTCAGTCGCACACACCTTTAAGAGATACAGGCTGACTTTAAATAATTCAAACTAGTTCTTAGGATTTTGCACTCCCTGTTCAGATGCGCAGTCATTCAGCAGCACGCTGAGCACTGGGCTGTATCTTACAACCATTTAGAATAGTAGGCAACACAAATTGTTCACTGACTACATCAGAAGCAATAAGTGCAGGTTAATCACACATTGTGATTCTGACACACTTCTGTAGGAGTTACTATTTTCATGGCCAGTCTGTTTTATTAAAATTCCTTAATTCAATCAACAGGTTAACTTGAATTTTTGAGTAACATCAACTTTGAATTAATATGAGCATGCTGTAGACACAATCGGGCATATTGTCTTGTAACTTCTGAAGTGATTGCAATATCAGATTAAATTAAGTGTTTTTCCTCAAATACAATACTGTGATAATTAAGTGTAATTGAGATTCACATCAACCATGATCCCTGAATATTCAAACAGGCTAGAGGGGCTGTTCCTGTTCCTATGTTCTTATTGGTATGCTATCAACAATGTTCATAAGATGTTCACTGTAGATAGGTATTGACTACAGTTGCTAATTTATGTATGCTTATTTTTCTTCATACAGGACATTGTTGTTTTCAGTATGCTTCATTTGTAAAAAGCAAGTAACTGAAAAGACATCAAAGGAGGAACAATTTGACTTAGAACTGAAACTATTCTGAACAAAACAGAAAAACTGCAAAGTTCCTTAAAATCCACGCAAGGTGACGGCACCTCAGCAACTAATTTCCAGATGGCAAGCATTAGCTGCTTAAAATTAATTGGACTTCTTGCAACTTTCATCACCCTTTCAATAGCAGGCACCTTAAAACATAACCAGACGAGTGAAGAGGCACCAGATTTCCCACTCACATCAGATGGACAGACATATCCCTGGAACAAGATGAGATTGCCTGGAAGCGTTGTTCCAGTGCATTATGACCTGCTTATACACCCAAACTTGACCACTTTGAAATTTTCTGCATCGGTGAGAATTGAAGTTTTTGTTAAATCAGATACAAACTCCATAATTCTGCACAGCAAAAACCTGGAAATCATTAAGGCATACATTGTACCAGTGAAAGAGGATGGAACAATTGGATCAGAAAGCGACTTGCATCTTTTGGAATACCCACCATTTGAGCAAATTGCACTTCAGGCTGGTGAACCCCTGTCTTCTGGAGCCACACACTTGATTAATATTGACTACATTGCCAATCTGTCAGAAAGCTTCCACGGCTTTTACAAGAGCACTTATAAAACACAAGATGGTCAATTAAGGTAAAACACTTTATTGTCCAATGAAAAAGAGAAAAAATTATTTGAAAATATGAAATGAAGTAGAAAATGCCATACCAGATGCTTTAGCAACTTTCAATACCTTTTAGAAACGGTTAACATTTCAGGTTGAGTTAGGGTGGCATGCTGGTGCAGTGGTTAGCACTGCTGCCTATGGCACTGAGGATTTGGGTTCGATCGTGGCCTCGGGTCACTGTCGTGTGGAGTTTGCACATTCTCCCTCTGTGTGGGTTTCACCCCCACAACCCAAGGATGGGCAGCACAATAACACAGTGGTTAGCACAGTTGCTTCACAGCTCCAGGGTCCCAGGTTCGACTCCCAGCTTGGGTCATTGCCTGTGCGGAGTCTGCACTTTCTCCCCGTGTCTGCGTGGGTTTCCTCTGGGTGCTCCAGTTTCCTACCACAGTCCAAAGATGTGCAGGTTAAGTGGATTGGCTATGCTAAATTGCCCTTAGGTGGGGTTACGGGGATCGGATGTAGGTGTAGGGACAGGGTGAAGGTGTAGGCTTATGTGGGGTGGTCTTTCCAAGGGCCGAAGCAGACTCGATGGGCCAAATGGCCTTCATCTGCACTGTAAATTCTATGATTCTACGTGCAGGTTAGGTGGATTGGCCACACTGAATTGCCCTTTAATTGGAAAACAAAAATTGGGTACATGAAATTTATTTGAAAAAATATAGTAAAAAAGCCAGTCAGTCAAAGGATCTTTTTTTTTTTAAATAATTTTTATTGAGAAATTTTGATTTTATACAACATTGACGCACCTTAGTAAAATACCGAAAATAACAATAATATTAACAATCATATACATTCGCCCCATCCCCATGAACAACCCAGCATTTTAACAACAACGCAAATTAACACACTATAAAGTTACAGAATAAACACTACAAATGAACAACCCCCCCCCCCCCCCCCCCCACCCCCCGGGTTTGCTGCTATTGACCCAGTTACCTATCTCTGAGCCAGGAAGTCCAGAAAAGGCTGCCATCGTTTATAGAACCCTTGTATTGATCCTCTCAGGCAAATTTGACCTTTTCCAATTTATAAATCCCGCCATGTCACTGATCCAGGTCTCCACACTCCATTGTAACAGAATCCTTCGACGGGCTACTAGGGACGCAAAGGCCAGGACACCGGCCTCTTTCGCCTCCTGCACTCCCGGCTCTACCGCAACTCCAAAAATCGCGAGTCCCCACCCTGGTTTGACCCTGGATCCAACCACCTCGACACGTCCCCGCCACCCCCTTCCAGAATTCTTCCAGTGCTGGGCATGCCCAGAACATATGGGCGTGGTTCGCAGGACTCCCCGACATCTGGTGCACCTGTCCGCACCCCGAAGAACCTACTCGTCCTAGTCCCGGACATGTGGGCCCGGTGCAGCATCTTAAATTGGATGAGACTAAGCCTCGCACATGAGGAGGAAGAGTTGACTCTCTCCAAGGCATCCGCCCAGTCCCGTCCTCTATCTGCTCCCCGAGTTCCCCTCCCCTTAGCCTTCAGCTCCTCCACTGACGACTCCTCCACCTCCTGCATTACCTTATAGATGTCAGACACCTTCCCCTCTCCTACCCACACCCCTGAAAGCACTCTGTCCATCGTCCCCTGCGAGGGCAGCAAAGGGAATCCCTCTACCTGTCGCCTAGCAAACGCCTTTACCTGCAGGTATCTGAACATGTTCCCCTGGGAAGGCCAAATTTATCTTCCAGTTCCCCCAGGCCCGCAAACCTCCCGCCAATAAACAGGTCCCTCAATTTGCTGATGCCCGCCTTTGCCACCCCCTGAATCCCCCATCCGTGTTCCCCGGGATGATGGTTGCCACCCAGTGGAGCCTCCATCGAGCCCCCTGTTTCCCCCCGATGCCGTCTCCATTGTTCCCAGATTCTTAGGGTCGCTGCCACCACCGGGCTCGTGGTAAACCTCTTAGGGGAGAGCGGCAACGGCCGTTACCATGGCACCCAGGCTCGTACCTCTACATGACGCCATCTCCGTCTTTTCCACGCCGCCCCTCCCCCCCATCACCCATTACGCACCATTGACACATTGGCTGCCCAATAGTACCCAGAAGGTTGGGCAGTGCCAGCCCACCTCCATCCCTTCCTCGCTCCAGGAACACCCTCCTCACTCTCAGAGTCCCAGTGCCCACACAAAACTCAGAATACTGCTAGTCACTCTCCTAAAGAAGGCCCTGGGGATAAATATGGGCAGGCACTGAAAAAGGAACAAGAACCTCGGAAGCACTGTCATTTTGACGGACTGCACCCTCCCCGCCAACGACAATGGCAGCATGTCCCACCTCCTGAACTCCTCCTCCATCTGATCTAGCCTGGTAAAGTTATGCTTGTGGAGAGTCCCCCAGTCCCTGGCCACTTGCACCCCCAGGTACCTAAAGCTCTCCCCTGCCCGCCTAAGCGGGAGCCTACCAATTCCTTCCTCCTGGTCTCCAGGGTGCACCACAAACACCTCGCTCTTGCCTAAGTTAATTTATAACCTGAGAAGGTCCCAAACTCGGCTAGTAACTCCATCACTCCCGGCATCCCTCCCACCGGGTCCGCCACATACTAACAGGTCGTCGGCATACAACGACACCCTATGTTCCTCTCCACCTCGCACCAAGCCTCTCCACTCTGAATCTCTCAATGCCATCGCCAGCGGCTCGATTGCCAGTGCAAACAACAAGGGGGACAGGGGGCAACCCTGCCTGGTCCCTCGGTAAAGCCAGAAGTACTCCGACCTCCTCCTATTCGTGGCCACGCACGCCATCGGGGCCTCATATAGCAGCCTCACCCATCTAATAAACCCTTCACCAAATCCAAAACCTCCCCAACACCTCCCATAGGTACCCCCACTCCACTCTAGCGAAGGCCTCTCCGCATCCAGTGCCACCACTATCTCTGCCTCCCCCTCAATCGCCGGCATCATAATGACATTCAGCAATCTCCGCACATTCGTGTTCAGCTGCCTTCCCTTCACAAAACCTGTCTGGTCCTCGTGCACAACCCCTGGCACACAGTCCTCTATCCTGGTGGCCAGGATTTTTGCCAGCACCTTAGCGTCCACGTTGAGGAGAGATATGGGCCTGTAGAACCACACTGCTGGGGGTCCTTGTCCTTCTTTAAAATTAACGAGATCAGCGCCCGTGACATCGTCGGGGGCAAAGTCCCCCCTCCCACGCTTCATTGAGTGTTCGCACCAGCAAGGGGCCCACTAGATCCACAAACTTTTTATAAAATTCCACCGGGAACCCATCCGGCCCCGGTGCCTTCCCTGACTGCATCTGCCCGATCCCCTTAACTAGCTCCTCCAGCTCAATCGGCGCACCCAACCCTCCACCTTCTCCTCCTGCACCTTCGGGAAAGAAAGCCCGTCCAGGAACCTCTCCATTCCCCTCCTCTCCCCCGTTGGCTCCGACCGGTACAGTTCCCCGTAAAAATCCTTGAAGACCTCATTCACCTCTACCCCCTTCCGCACCACATTCCCACTCTTATCTCTCACTCCAGCAATCTCCTTAGCCGCATCCCGCTTACGCAGCTGATGAGCCAGCATCCTACTCGCCTTTTCACCATGTTCGTACACTGCCCCTTGTGCCTTCCTCCACTGTGCCTCCGCCTTTCTAGTGGTCAGCAAATCAAATTTAGCCTGCAAGCTGCGCCTCTCCCCAACAGTCCCTCCTCTGGTGCCTCTGCATACCTCCTGTCCACCTCCAGCATCTTTCCCACCAGTCTATCCCTCTCACTCCTCTCGCTCCTCTCCCTGTGTGCCCGGATGGATATCAGCTCCCCCCGAATTACTGCCTTCAGGGCTTCCCAGACCATCCCCACCTGAACCTCCCCCGTATCATTCACCTCAAGGTACCCCTCAATACTTGCCCGGACCCTCCTACACCTCCTCCTCCGCCAACAACCCCACATCCAACCGCCACAACGGACGTTGGTCTCGCACCTCTCCCATCTCCAACTCTATCCAATGCGGAGCGTGGTCGGAGATTGCAATGGCCGAATACTCGGCCTCCTCCACTCCGGAATCAGTCCCCTACTCACCACGAAGAAATCTATCCGAGAGTAGACCCTATGTACGTGGGAGAAGAAAGAGTACTCGCGTGCCCTCGGCCTCACAAACCTCCATGGATCCACTCCACCCATCTGATCCATAAACCCTCTCAGTACCTTGGCCGCCGCCGGCCTCCTACCCGTCTAGAGCTGGACCGATCCAGTGAAGGATCCAACACCGTATTAAAGTCCCCCCCTATGATCAGACCTCCCGCCTCCAGATCCGGGATCCGTCCCAACATACGCCTCATAAAGCCCGCATCGTCCCAATTTGGGGGACACACTAGCCAGTACCACCTCTCTCCTTGTAGCCTGCCCTAACCATCACATACCTACCCCCTTATCCGCCACCACCTCCGGTGCCTCAAACGACACATTTTTCCCCACCAGAATCGCCACTCCCGGTTCCTCACATCCAACCCCGAGTGGAAAATCTGCCCCCCCATCCCTTCCTCAGGCGGACCTGGTCCGCACCCTCAGGTGGGTCTCCTGAAGCATTGCCACATCCGCCTTTAGCCCCTTCAGGTGAGCCAGTACCCTCGACCGCTTCACCGGCCCATTCAACCCTCTCACATTCCAGGTGACCAACCGGATCAGAGGGCGTCCCGCCCCCCTCCCCGTCGACTAGCCATAGCCCGTCGACTGCCCGCCCCAGGCCAGCACCCCCTGCTCGACCCCGTCCCCATAGCGACAACCCCTCACCTCTGTCCCCCCAGCCCCCACCAGCTCCTTCTTGACCCTACCAGCAGCAACCCGGTATTCCCCTTTCCCCCCCTCCCTTCCCCCCCAGGCTAGGAACCCTCCCAGCCGCGAACCGTCCTCCATTGTACTTCCGTGGGTCAGCTAACTTCTGCTGACCCCGGAAACTCCCGCCATTAGCCCGACCCCTCCCGAAGTGGGATCATCCCCCAATCTATCCCTCCTCCTGGCACCGCTGCAGCGCGGGGAAGAACCAGTTAAGGACCCGCCCTCCCCCGTCACCATCTCCACCCCCCAGCCCCGCAGCACGGGAAACCAGGAAAGCCCGCGCTTTCGCCCTGCCCCACCACACCCTTCTGACGCAGCTCCCAAATATCAGCCCCACTCCATACCCCCACTCCGGCATAGAATACAACATACCCCCCGACCCTCCCCTCAAGATACACAGCCCAAACAATGTCCCACAGCACAAAAACAAAAACATAGCAGAACACCCCTCCGTAAATAACCATATCAAAATTGCAAAAGTACTAAAACAAGAAGAAAACAACAGAAGAAAAAGAGAACACAGCAACAGCAGAATCCAGCACTAATATCTTACAGCCGACCTCGCAACCCCCAACCCCTAGTTCAAGTCCAGTTCCAGTTTCTCCGTCCGCACGAAGGCCCACGCCTCCTCCGGGGAATCAGTCAAAGGATCTTAACCGTAGAAGCTAAATTGTTTAGGGGCTGATCAATTGCCTTGTATTTCTAGTGATCTCTAATTTTTTCCTTTTTAAGTAACCCCTTGATGTTGTTCATATGAATACTGACAAAATGGTTAGGTTGTTTTACATACTATAGAAAGTAAAGCATGGAAACAGGCCGTTTGACTCCCACTCCGTCTGGGCGTTTAACCTCTTCTTGAGCACTTGTCCAAACAGGCCAATATTTTCCTTGCAAATGATGCACTGAAACTTGCAGTCAATTGTGTTGGCAAAGAAAAGAAACACATTTCAAATTTAATTTATCGAACAATTTGCGTTTGATAAGGTTTCCCATGGCAGGTTGATGGAAAAAGTGAAGTCGTATGGGGATCAGGGTGTACCAGCTAGATGGATAAAGACCTGGCTGGGCAACAGGAGACAGAGAGTAGTGGTGGAAGGGAGTGTCTCAAAATGGAGAAGGGTGACTAGTGGTGTTCCACAGGGATCCGTGCTCGGACCACTGTTGTTCGTGATCTACATAAATGACCTGGAGGAAGGTATAGGTGGTCTGATTAGCATGTTTGCAGATGATACTAAGATTGGTGGAGTTGCAGATAGCGAGGAGGACTGTCAGAGAATACAACAAAATATAGATAGATTGGAGAGTTGGGCAGAGAAATGGCAGATGGAGTTCAATCCAGGCAAATGCGAGGTGATGCATTTTGGAAGATCAAATTCAAGAGCGGACTATATGGTCAATGGAAGGGTCTTGGGGAAAATTGATGTGCAGAGAGATCTGGGAGTTCAGGTCCATTGTACCCTGAAGGTGGCAACTCGGGTGGATGGAGTGGTCAAGAAGGCATACAGCATGCTTGCCTTCATCGACGGGGTATTGAGTACAAGAGTTGGCAGGTCATGTTACAATTGTATAGGACTTTGGTTCGGCCACATTTGGAATACTGCATGCAGTTCTGGTCGCCACATTACCAGAAGGATGTGGATGCCTTGGAGAGGGTGCAGAGGAGGTTCACCAGGATGTTGCCTGGTATGGAGGGTGCTAGCTATGAAGAAAGGTTGAGTAGATTAGGATTGTTTTCATTGGAAAGATGGAGGTTGAGGGGGGACCTGATTGAGGTCTACAAAATTGAGAGGTATGGACAGGGTGGATAGCAACAAGCTTTTCCCAAGAGTGGGGGTGTCAGTTACAAGGAGTCACGATTTCAAAGTGAGAGGGGGAAAGTTTAAGGGAGATGTGCGTGGAAAGTTTTTTACGCAGAGAGTGGTGGGTGCCTGGAACGCTTTACCAGCGGAGATGGTAGAGGCGGGCACAATAGCATCATTTAAGAAGCATCTAGACAGGTATATGAATGGGCGGGAACAGAGGGAAGTAGACCTTGGAAAATAGGAGACAGGTTTAGATAAAGGATCTGGAATGGCGCAGGCTGGGAGGGCCGAAGGGCCTGTTCATGTGCTGTAATTTTCTTTATTCTTTTGTTCTTTGTTCTAATACCTTAATTAATTTCTTTTTAGTTAAAAAAATTCTAAACCTTCTAAATGGTGCCTTTCAGACTTGAAGGTAGTTTCAGACTTGGAGGTTGAGTTTCCTTGGGGTTCAGCAGGTCATCTTCAGTGAAATAGCCACAAAAACACTGAAAATGTTTATGACATTTCAGCAAGGAAACACTCTTAAAGGTAGTGGTGACACAAGAACACTGGTGGGAAATTATTCCTTATTCACCCCTTAACCTCTTAAGAGAAAAATTAGGATAAGGTTCTCTTAAACAACCTATCCCACTACTTAACGTTCCTTTCCCCAATGTGCATAACGCATGATGTACAGCATCAATCTAGATACCAGGTATTTAAACAACCTATCCCACTACTTAACATTCCTTTACCCAATATGCATAACGCATGATGTACAGCATCCATCTGAATACCAGGTATTGAGAATCTGAGTAAAATAAAACTATCCATAATTATCCTGAAGTACTTAACAATGAAGAGAATTCAAAATGCATTGGAGCATATTCTGGTTCTCAAATTCCATTGTTGCTAAGCTTTCCATTATTACTATCATTTGTTTTAATAACATGAAAAAAAAATTATGAAACATGAAATGTTGGATTCATTTGCAATACTCCTTTGCTTCACAACTATACACAGATTTTAAGGGTAACATGGATTACAAAGCATATCTTAAGCTACAGTGATTTCAGTAACATAAAATCCCTTTAAGCACACAGATTAGCTGTGGTCAAATATACACTCTGCTCTGAACCCAAGTTAATATCTGTGTGTTTCTCCTCAGAATCGCCCCAGGTGATTGCACAGGAGAGTCTCCAAACCCCACTCCAAAAACATGCTTTAAAATCTTCTTTCACAATATATAGATACATAGAACATAGTGCAGAAGGAGGCCATTTGGCCCATCAAGTCTGCACCGAACCACTTAAGCCCTCACTTCCACCCTATCCCTGTAACTCAATAACCCCTCCCACTAAGGGCAATTTAGCATGGCCAATCCACCTAACCTGCACGTCTTTGGACTGTGGGAGGAAACGGAGCACCCGGAGGAAACCCACTCAGACACTGGGAGAACGTGCAGACTCCGCACAGACCGTGACCCAGCGGGGAATTGAACCTGGGACCCTGGCGCTGTGGAGCCACAGTGCTTGCCACGTGTGCTACCGTGCTGCCCGAAGGCTTTCCGTTAGTGGTTTGCATTCTGAAATCCAGTCCAGGTTTTCTAAATTACTCTGTTGAACAAAGCTTCTGCTCCACTTTTAACAGTTAATCCAGTATCCAGATTTTACACCACCCCTTCCGGATTTCTGTCTTTACTGTTGTACAAACTGTTCACAATTGCTTTAACCCTCGATTTCCAGACTCAATCAAATGGCATCAAACTTTTGATTCAACTCTGAAGTCTGCTTTCCTAATTTTAATCTGGTCACTACAATAGGCTCTTTAACTCAGAATACTTTGCTTACTTCCTTGAATGCTTCTGAATAATATCTTGGTCTGTGTTCTCTTAACTTCAGTCGGCTTGGGACATTTTTCTGTCCCACTTCCATGGTTATCTAGACAGAAACGGGTCCTTTGGGAAGTCTGCCTTTGGCTGCTCCCGTCCTATCCATCTTCTCTTGGCAGAGTTGAGAGATGTTCACTCCCAGGCGTTTCTTAAATGGAAATATATCAAGCTAAAACTAAAATTTAAAAGTTTTTCTACATTTGAAGACCCACAGTTGCTAAGCAATCACTGCTAGTTTAGACATTCTTCACACCATAGCCCT